>NC_140173.1:111657611-111845111 GCF_963971535.1 Notolepis coatsorum | reverse complement strand
TGAGTAAGCCTCACCACATCCATAGCCATTTATTAGTTTGGCCATGTTGTGGCCACCTTAGCACAGTGAGTCATAAGCCACTGGCACACATTTTGAAACCTTGCTGTCCAAACTCTGGTTATAAATAGCTCTGACCACGACTTATAGAGAGTCATCACTACAGGACTCACCACGTCTGATAGAGTCATCACTACAGGACTCACCACGTCTGATAGAGAGTCATCACTACAGGACTCACCACGTCTGATAGAGAGTCATCACTACAGGACTCACCACGTCTGATAGAGTCATCACTACAGGACTCACCACGTCTGATAGAGAGTCATCACTACAGGGCTCGCTGCACGTTGTCCCCATTATCACTGCACCTGCCACACCAATGGACAAAGATTTGCACACAGACACACAAACACAGACACACACATACATAACAATTTAATTAATGAAACATTTACCAAAGGTGTTCCAGGCTACTGAGAAGTTACTGCTTCATTTGCAATGACAGGTCCAGAATTTTACAAACAGGCTTACTATTCAAAGAAGTATCTTCTTGGCTTGAATTTCCTTCACAGTGCCTGAAAATGATTTTGTTTTGATTGACACAAGATAGAATAATACTAAGAACTAGAATTATGGCCGGCAGCAAAGGGTAAGCAAGCTATGGCTGGATCCCATTTGCTTTTCAATCACTCCTCAGATCAAACGAAGACGTTTAAGCCTTCGTCATTACGAGGTGCACTTTGTGTGGGGGAGTATGGAGTGCTGCAACACACTTAAATTACCTATCTCAAACTCTGCCCTCTTTGCTTGATCCTCCAATCACAACTGTTGTATTCCAATGACAAACAAAGTTTAGGTTTGTCAGAGGAAAGCAACAGTTGTGATTGGAGGATCATGAAAAGAAGTCCTAACTGCGCCAGAGAGATGGATCACTGTGGTAGTTTAACCAGACACTATATAATGAGGAGATGGAGCATTGTGGTAGTTTAACCAGACACTATATAATGAGGAGATGGATCACTGTGGTAGTTTAACTAGAGACACTATATAATGAGGAGATGGATCACTGTGGTAGTTTAACCAGACACTATATAATGAGGAGATGGATCACTGTGGTAGTTTAACCAGACACAATATAATGAGGAGATGGATCACTGTGGTAGTTTCGAGACACTATATAATGAGGAGATGGATCACTGTGGTTGTTTAACCAGACACTATATAATGAGGAGATGGATCACTGTGGTAGTTTAACCAGACACTATATAATGAGGAGATGGAGCACTATGGTAGTTTAACTAGAGACACTATATAATGAGGAGATGGATCACTGTGGTAGTTTAACCAGAGACACTATATAATGAGGAGATGGATCACTGTGGTAGTTTAAATAGAGACACTATATAATGAGGAGATGGATCACTGTGGTAGTTTAACCAGAGACACTATATAATGAGGAGATGGATCACTGTGGTAGTTTAACCAGACACTATATAATGAGGAGATGGATCACTGTGGTAGTTTAACTAGAGACACTATATAATGAGGAGATGGATCACTGTGGTAGTTTAACTAGAGACACTATATAATGAGGAGATGGATCACTGTGGTAGTTTAACTAGAGACACTATAATGAGGAGTGGAGCACTGTGGTAGTTTAACTAGAGACACTATATAATGAGGCGATGGAGCACTGTGGTAGTTTAACTAGAGACACTATATAATGAGGAGATGGAGCACTGTGGTAGTTTAACTAGAGACACTATAATGAGGAGATGGAGCACTGTGGTAGCTTAACTAGAGACACTATATAATGAGGATGGAGCACTGTGGTAGTTTAACTAAAGACACTATATAATGAGAAGATGGCGCACTGTGGTAGTTTAACTAGAGACACTATATAATGAGGAGATGGATCACTGGTAGTTTAACTAGAGACACTATAATAAGGAGATGGAGCACTGTGGTAGTTTAACTAGAGACACTATATAATGAGGAGATGGAGCACTATGGTAGTTTAACCAGAAACACTATAATGAGGAGTGGAGCACTGTGGTAGTTTAACTAGAGACACTATATAATGAGAAGATGGAGCACTGTGGTAGTTTAACTAGAGACACTATAATGAGGAGTGGAGCACTGTGGTAGTTTAACCAGAAACACTATAATGAGGAGTGGAGCACTGTGGTAGTTTAACTAGAGACACTATATAATGAGAAGATGGAGCACGGTGGTAGTTTAACTAGAGACACTATATAATGAGGAGATGGAGCACTATGGTAGTTTAACTAGAGACACTATATAATGAGGAGATGGAGCACTGTGGTAGTTTAACTAGAGACACTATATAATGAGGAGTGGAGCACTGTGGTAGTTTAACCAGAGACACTATATAATGAGGAGGTGGATCACTGTGGTAGTTTAACCAGACACTATAATGAGGAGATGGAGCACGGTGGTAGTTTAACTAGAGACACTATATAATAAGGAGATGGAGCACTATGGTAGTTTAACCAGAAACACTATAATGAGGAGATGGAGCACTGTGGTAGTTTAACTAGAGACACTATATAATGAGGAGATGGATCACTGTGGGAGTTTTGAGAGAAATCCGTAACGCTAAAGACAGCGACAACAAGGAAACTACTTGCTACAAAACAAACGTGGCGAGAAAATTATTAAATGTTATTTTCATGTTTCATTTATCATTTTAGCAGAGATCACTATGAATTTAGAACATCTTTAAAGGTCCTGTGTCTTATAAATGGCATTTTCCAATGTTTAGCATTGTTTCCTAGCAATGGGGGATTATATCAATGTGGTCTGTGTCTCTAATTATCATTTTGACTCATCAGTCTAGTCTCGAGTTCACGAGATCTTCCCTCACTCAACTAAGCCATTCTGATTTTACTGTTTTGCTGACATGAATAAGGCACTGGTTGTAGTCACCGCCCACAATCAACAATTCGCTCAACAACAGAGCGAGTGGAATTACTTCCTCAAACGTGCGCGGGTGCCGACAGACAGCAAAGAACGAGCGAGCGAAAGAGAGGGAGAGAGAAAGATAGAGGGAGAGAGAGATAGAGGGACACACGCAACCTCCCGACCGCGCGGGAGTGTGTGTAAATGTGTGTGCGCGCGGGGATGGAGCTTCTCCCCCGCAGTCGGGAGCACTCGCATATCACTGTCAAAATATCGTTGTGCACGCTCCCACGCGCACGCCCATATTCCGATCCATGCAATAATATTCACATGGGTATATATTGTCATTTGAAACAAGTTACCAATGCATTGTCCCGTGGGATTATGCCCCCCCGCTGCTAAATTAATTAGTATCCCCCTCAATCTTTCTATCTCTCTCTCTGTCTGCCAGTCGCAGACTGTGGGTGACTGTCACTCAAAGCGCTTATGGGCGGAGCCCAGCACAAAACAGCTTGAAATCTTGAAGTGGAAAAATTTTGCTTTAGTGTACTTGATTAAAAATATAAAACAATGAATTTTTTGGAAAAATACTTTACAGATGTGTTCCATAGTCTCACAGGAATTGTGTAAAGTTGCCCAAATAGTGAAAGGAATAGCAATGCATGTCCCCTTTAAAAGCGCAAGTTTACACATGTGCTGCTAAATGTCAGTGGGGACCACATGGCCCACACAAACAAACACATCGAGGGAGATTGAGTCATTCAGGCTTACGCAAAATCACAATGTGGACATTACTGTCCACGCTGGCGATGAAATGTCAACTAGGAGAGCTACCACAGCATTTACTCCATTGGCCGACATTGTTGTTTGTTTTGTCAGTTGACTCTTGTAAGCTTGCTGCTGCTGGGTGACAGGTTTCACTGCATTTATCTCTGCTCTCACTGTTTCATGTCAAGTGGTGCACTGGCGCATCTAAATGTAGCAGACCCACTTCCTCTATCCTGCCCTATCCCTGAGACCAGTTTACCTCGCTGCTCCGTTGTAATGTGGATGAGCTCGCTGACTGACATCTCATTGGTCTGCTTCAAGATGTGACCTCTGACCGCCAGGAGGGGCGGGCTCTGTCGCCACACACCGTGACTGGGCGGTTTGGAGCCAACGTCAGAAAGCAGGGAGCATGAAGCTCCGAACGCACTGCTCAACCTCTCCCACTGCTCCACATCCTGACAGAGAGGACACAGAAAGGACTGTCTTCTCAAGCACACCGTTCGATTCTTAAACTGAACTGCCTAAATAGAAGAAGGCATTGTTTCCACAGATAACCAGTGTTACTTTATCTTACTTACTTTATGGTTGTTTTGCTCTGTGAATTTGGCATGCAAGGGTCATTTCAATTCTGTTCAGTGATTGCTGAAATAATTTTTAATTCAAATTAAATTGCTGAAAAGTGCATTAAAAAATCATGCATTTAACCTTCAGGGAACAGAGGAACTCAAACTGAGAAATATAGACAAACCTATAGGACTATAGCAGTCTTTTTGACATGCGAGTTCCAATACAAACACCAAGGCACCCTTTTTCTTTTCATAATCTTTTACCATTGATAAAATATTTGCAGATTCACCACTGCCATTGGCTTCCAGTGTTTCTGAAGATGTGTCTTACCCACCACATAGACCCATGAAAGACTAATGTCATGCTATCAGCATTGTAATATAATACAACTTTTCAGGGGGAAAAACTAACTTTTCAGGAAAATAAATGCACCTCAGATGTTAGCACGGCAGATGTGGTAACTTTCATGGGTTTATGTGGCGTTTAAGACACATTTTCTGATACAATGGCAGCCTAGATGGTTGTGGTTGAATTAGCAGAAAATTACTTAAAAAATTCTGAAATAAAAAGGACAATTTGATTTTTGTATCAAAGCATTCAGCTGTAGGAGTGGCTCCCTCTACTTACCTCTCTTCTGAGTGGATCAATCAAGGCCACCACGGCTGGGTATTTGCCAACGAGAGCCACATACATGTCCACTAGTTCATCAGGGGATTTCAGCCCCCCTGTCACAACCTCATACTTTCCTTTGAACTGTAAATGAGAAAAGGATGGGGGGGGGGCACCAAGTTGAGTATAGTAATGACTTAGAGCAGTGGTTGGAACCCCCCAGGGGGCTGCGAGATGCTTTTGGGGGGTCACGAAAAGATATACAAATGCATCATCGTGTTTATAGTCTTTATCTATCTATGCTTGACTATGTAGGGGGGTCATGAACCAAAAGTGCCCTTGAGCAAGGCACTGAACCCCAAAAACTGGAACGAGCTCCGACTCAAGTGTCTCCACCGACGGGGTGGGGGTGTGGGCGGCTGATTAGTGTGCAGCCCCTCCCATCAGGTGGGTGGGGCACCCACTAATGCCTATGGTAGGGTAAACACTTATCTATCTATCCATCTCTTTCTCTACACTCTCTGTGTATTGCAGCAGAATGGGTTTGTTTTAACCAAGAACATACGCAGTGCAACTGAGCGCTCATTAACTTACATAGTCCATCAGCCCATCAGCGGCACAGTTGACTGCCAAATGAAGCTCTGTTCCAAGTGCCAAGCCAAGGGTGCTACACGCTTCAGTGATTAGATCCAGAGGCTGCTCAGGTTTCTCACAGCTGATGACAAGCACTCCCCTGTCAGACCCTGTTACCTGCACAGCCTAGGAGCCAAGATTTAGAATATCTAGTCAATCACTGTTGTGGATTTTAACATGTACGACAATAGACAAAGAACCATATACGTCTGTTCTAATATTTTAGTTTTTTTCATCTGTATTTGCAGTTGTAAAGTCGATCCAAATCCCTTGGAGTGTGAATGTGATACAACGCAGACATACTCAACCTCAATAAGGTTTCTAAAGCTTTAACATTTTCATTTGATTCTTCATCTCAAGGATGAATTTATTGAAAAGCGGGGAGCAAGTTTATTTATTTATTTAGCACATTATTAAAAAAGAAAAAAACAGTGCTAGGAGGGAACGAAGCCCAAAGGGCTTGTACAAAGTTCCACTCCCATCTCATTGTCCATAAACAATATGAACGAACGGAATTACATGTGTAGCATGGTCTACAAAATAAACTACAAAACAGGAACAGAGACATAAAGCAGGCACTATAGCGAAAACATGGAAGATTGACACGAGTCAGTAACAAGAACAATTTTTTTTTTTTTTTAGTACAAGAGGGCAAAGAAGAGGAGAATAACATATTAACGGTATATAATGAGGAAAAGGAAACAAGCAGTCATACTAACAGTAGATGTAACACTGATAACAGGAGTAACTTAATGTGATGGTGATTTAATTAGATTTTAATTGTTTTTTGAATATGGATAAGGAGGTTGTTGACCTCAATGATGAATTTAGAGTGTTCCAGAGTTTGGGACCTCTAAAGCTAATGTTGAATTGATGGCTAGATGTCCGACAGAAAGGTAAGTGGAGTTTATTGCTATGGTTTGTTGGATATGAGTGAAATTCTGATGAAAAGATGAAGAAACTATGGAAGGTATCAGGAAGATCTTGCCTATTGTTAATGAACTTGAATATGAATGAGCATGTTTGAAAGGTATTAAGTTTGTCAATTGATAGTAGAGAATATTTGCGGAACAGAGGTGCAGATGGTTCATATCTGGTAGAGTGGGAAATACTGCAATACTGGGAAGTACGTATGCATAGGCTTAAATGAGAGTTCAACCAGTTTAATAAATATGAAGAAATAAATATGTTCTAATCTCCACCAGTGTTCCCCATTGCCATTACGTATAGTACAATAGAGCACAAGGCTGGAAGAGAGAACATTTTGAATAGCAGTGAAGCATCCTTCAGTGTTTTTGTTGAAGACATGTTTTCATTAATAATTCAGCTCTTGATCAAAGGGCTAACACTAGATAATAGTTTTATGTTTGTAAAATAGACATATATTCTATTGTATGATGGGCTTTGGTGGTGGGGCTACCCATTCTTTTATTAAGTTTGGATCAATGATTGTTGCTTTAAAGTTAACCCACAATAAAAAAATGTATCAATAAAAAATACATTTCCTACTACTATCTATCCATTTAGATAGATTCAGTGTGCTTTGCAGAGTTTTGGAGATATCTGCAGTGGAGATGTCTGCTGTCACTCCAATACAATGGAGCTGAACAGTATTGCATTACATTTGAAAAACTCAAAAGCAATGTCTCTTTCCAGAAATCATGACACGGTTACTTAAGCTAATCCACAGACGTTATTGTGAACACGTTCACTGGGAACAATCTTCTACCAAAGTCCACCCACTATAATAGTTCTTAATGAAACTGTTCACAACGAGGTCTGGATTACCTTGAGTAACTGTGTCATGTTTTCTGGAAAGAGATGTCGCTGTTGACTCTTTTTCGCAGCCAACGCACCACAAACCCAATGCCATTCAGCTCCATTATATTGGCAGACATCATGGGATATCTCCAAAACTCAGCAGATCACACCAGATCTATCTGGATGGAAAGATAGCAATACAGGTAAGAGGGAAAATATGTTTGTTTGTTTTTTATTTTGGGGCGAACTGACCCTTTAAGAAAGCGTATTTTCCATATACAGATACATTTCTTCAAGAATATATGAAAGTATACCGAATGTATGTAAGTAGTATACTGAATGTATGCAAGTATACCAAATGTATACAAGTAGTATACTGAATGTATGTAGGTATACTGAATGTATGTAGGTATACTGAATGTATGTAAGTATACTGTAAGTATGTAAGTATACTGAATGTATGTAAGTATACTGAATGTATGTAAGTAGTACTGTATACTGAATGTAAGTATACTGAATGTATGTAAGTAGTATACTGAATGTATGTAAGTAGTATACTGAATGTATGTAGGTATACTGTAAGTATGTAAGTAGTGTACTGAATGTATAAGTATACTGTAAGTATGTAAGTAGTATCCTGAATGTATGTAAGTATACTGTAAGTATGTAAGTAGTATACTGAATGTATGTAAGTATACTGTAAGTATGTAAGTAGTATACTGAATGTATAAGTATACTGTAAGTATAAGTAGTATACTGAATGTATGTAAGTATACTGAATGTATGTAAGTATACTGTAAGTATAAGTAGTATACTGAATGTATGTAAGCAGTATACCGAATGTATGTAAGTAGTATACCCAATGTATGTAAGTATACTGAATATATGTAAGTATACTGAATGTATGTAAGTATACTCCACATTTATATGGTCAGAAACCTTCCTCCAGCCATTGCTCTCTCCATTGTGTTTCCTTATCGTCAGCGTGAGCCTTCTTTCCCCCACAGTGAATACACAAGAATGTCCTTACCCCAGCTTTTGATGAAGCCTTCATTATTCCCATCATCTCCTTTTGTATCTCAAAGGCCATTGTGATGATCTGTTGGAGAAATTCACTTAGGTTTAGCATGTCTCCCTTTATCTCAGTTAATATGGATTGCTGGAGCAACTAAGTCACCTTAACGACAACAATGCACCATACCAACAGCGACCCAACCTCCAGATATAATAAGAAAACGTAAGGACAGTAGCTTAGTACAATGAGCAAGCCTACGAATAGCTCGAGGACGGAGCCAGATAATAAGATAACGTAAGGACAAAGGCTGAAAGGATGTTTTGGCTGCGTGTTTCAGTACTTGTTTGGTTGTTTGTCCAGGTTTGGGGACCAGGATGACTTCCTCCAATAGGTTGAGTTTTCCCGGGGATGTCTTGCCGCAGCTCAACAAAGGTACCAAGGCTACAGGAATGTGGAACTCTTTCACACTCTGTGTAAGGGGGAAAATGTATATTAATATCTGCTGTGTGTGTATGTGCATCTCTATGTTTACTTGTGCTTTTATCACTTCTATAATGGTGTTGTATTTAAAGTGTGCGTGTTGTGTACTATTGATGTATTTTGACAACTTTGAAAAATAGTGACAGTGGCTCAGGAGGTAGAGCGGTTATGAAGTGTCCTTGAGCAAGACACTTAACCACTAGTCTTAACTAGCTGCTCTCGACGAGCAGGTTTGCACCTGGCATGGTCGCCTCCGCCATCGGTGTGTGAACGTGTGTGTGGATGGGTGAAAGTGAGGCATAAGTTGTAAAGTTGCATTAGACCACTACTGTCCCCCTCCGACACTGAAAAGCTGGTTCATGCCCTCATTTTCTCCCATCTAGATTACTGTAATGCATTACTCATTGGCTCAACATCTAAATCCCTCCATAAACTTCAACTAATTCAGAACACCTCAGCCCGCATCATCACCCGCTGCCCCAAATTCTCCCACATCACACCTGTCCTCTCCTCACTTCACTGGCTCCCTGTCAAGTATAGGCTTGACTTTAAGATCTGTCTCCTCACTTACAACGCCCTCCTCTCGCTAGCACCTGATTACATCTACAACCTTCTTCAACACTACACTCCCTCCCGCTCACTCCGCTCATCCAACTTAGCCCTTCTGAGCACACCACACTACCGCCTTAAATCCACAGAAAACAAATCATTCTCCTCCGCTGCTCCCTGACTCTGGAATCAACTCCCATTACACATCAAAGAAGCCCCATCTGTAGAAACATTTAAGTCCCACCTCAAAACCCACCTGTTCAATCTTGCATACCCTCACTCCTGACCCCCCAACCCCTGCATCACTTACATTTTCACATCTGTACACACCTATATTTTAGTACTATTATTTATTAAAAAATTTAAAATTTAAAAAAAAAGTTGTCTCCCTCTCTCTGTATTATCCCCACTATGTTGTTATTGTGAAAGTCCATGTACTGTGTTTGTCCCTGTACTGTGTTTGTCTGTATGCTATAATGCCATGTATGTAAAGCGCTTTGAGATTCCTAATGTAAGGCGCTATATAATTTTTATTTTATTTTATTATTATTATTATTATTATTATTATTATTATTATTATTATTATTATTATTATTATTATTATTATTATTATTATTATTAAAGCGCTTTGGATGAAGGCCCTATATAAATGCAGTCCATTTACCATTTACCTCTTGGCTCTTCAGAGCAGCGATATGTTTGTAGAGGGGGATATCTTGCAGTTGTGCTCCGGCCTTCGCCGCGGCTAGGGAGACCAAACCGATGGCTGAGCTTCCAGGCAGTGCCGGTTCCGGTGACATCCGGGGGGAAATTGGCTTCTCTACGGTGCTGTTCTTTTTAGCTGTGAAAAAAAAATAAAACAACAAAAACAAAGAGCACAATGTCTCAATGTCACAATGTCAAAATGTAACATCTGAGGTACACGTAACCCTCATGTTATGTTAGTATTTCAGTTACAACAGTTATGTTCAACCACCTCCCAGTGGTCATAGAACATATTTTACCCCACTTTTTTTTTTTTTTTACTTTATTTACCAACTAGTCGCTCATCTACGACGACCATTTCAACTAGTTATTTTGTACTTACTGCAGCACCTTGGTTCTTTCCCCCACAAGTGTCAGGTGCATGTGTTTACATTGTGAACAAATACAAATGGTTTACAGACCGCATAATCTGCACTCTGCTGCTTTTTTATCACCATTCTAAACCATGGGGTCAAATTTAACCCCAACAGTGTCTTTGTACCTCATCTTCAAATCAATGTTCATATTCTCACTCTTGAGGATGTCATCAAGATTCATGCTAAAATGTTCATGTTTATGGGTGTTTCAGTGATGTTAAACTCTGAAACAGGTAATTTTGTATGTCCCATTAAGAGGGTTAACCTGCCTTTAAAGTTGTGTTATACAACTTCTGTCCTTGAAATTCTCAGATACCGATATTTTATTTTAGCATGGTATCGGACTGATCCAATACCAGTAGTGTGTGATCCTAGTACTCAATACATCAGTATCGATCAA
Organism: Notolepis coatsorum; assembly: GCF_963971535.1. Classification (NCBI taxonomy): domain Eukaryota; kingdom Metazoa; phylum Chordata; class Actinopteri; order Aulopiformes; family Paralepididae; genus Notolepis; species Notolepis coatsorum. The sequence continues at coordinate 111,834,286 of NC_140173.1, read as the reverse complement.
ATCTCGGTCGACTGTAGTGCAAGTACACTGCACTAAGGATGCCAGCTACTGTCATCACATGATAGTACATTCATGGTAAGAATAAAAACTGCATATCCCTTTAACTTAATCAGCGCCAGACCCGAGGAAAGTCGGGTTAACTCGCCAACCGTTCAGCGCCAGACCCGAGTATAGTTGGGTTTTCATCGTTATTTCTTTTATTCTATATTTTTATGCATTTCTCTCACACGGACCTCGGGGTTACCACAGGGAACCACTCTGAGATCGCTAGAGTGCAATACCGGCCGCATCCAGGTAGGTGGTAGTATCGCCCACCCTTCGAAACCTTTTTTTCACACACAGTGTTACATTCAAATGTCTCCGGGTGCAATTTTCTTGGTCAGGCGAGTCTAGCGGTTCACTCGATGGCATTGAGACGCGTCCAATGCCCCCGATGCATGTGTTGTGGTTAGGGATGCTCGATATTGGCTTTTTTACCGATACCGATATACCGATATTGTCCAACTCTTAATTTCCGATACCGATATCAACCGATACCAATATATGCAGGGTCCCCCCCCCCCCCCCCCCAAAAAAAACGGAATAATTTCAGGTAATTAACCCATTCTCTGCCACCACTTTGATCATCCTAAACCATCCTCTGCCAGCGCTATTTGTCTATGGAGATGTTCACCTTCTTTGCAGGGCTATAACCTTTTAAATTGTATTGCTAAATTGACATTACTATGGCCCATTCAACATCAATTATCTATCGTTCAGGATGTAGGAACGTTTTACTTTTTCATTCACACATTCATACTAAAAAATTAGATTATCAAATGCAGTTTGATACCGATCCATGCTATATTAAAAATGTCAACTGTACATGGTCCTAAACGTCATGACTGATCATCTGCGGGTGAACGGGGGGGGGGGGGTCGTTTATAATTCAATGACCGACGTTAAATGATTTATGTAGTATGGGTGATATATTGATCAGAGCAGTTTGTATCGAAAATTATAAAGAAAAACGCTGAAACTCACGTCAGTCTCCTCGTAGCGTTGGGCGATGAGAGTGGAGCAAACAGATCCCAATTGTGTGATGTTGATCGAGGCGATCCAGTTCCGGTTTGTATAATACTAATATACGCCCAAATCATGTCGTTTATTGAGTTATGGCAACGATCCATTGTCCACGGTGTGTGGATTGAGTCCCGGGACGATAAACGAGTGGCCGGACGGAATAGGGAGACACACCGGGGTCACAATTATCGACTTCCGGTTGCAACTCGCCGATCGGCCACCAGGTGGCAGTATTGAAGCGTTGCAGAATTGTGCGGAGTCCTACAGCATTAGCCAAGACTCCGTGGGTGAAATATGAATACCATGACGAAAATATGAAATATTGATCTCAAACACGCCTTACGGCGTTATTGGCAGACAACGCATGGCGGAGAAAGCCGCCTTAACACGTGATTGGTGGAGAATGGGTTAACATTACATATCTCTTGTTGTGGAATTAACACAACATTATGCATACTTTTGACAATAAATAAAATCAGAATTTGTTCTTACTTGCTTGCCTGGGTAAATAAAGGTTATAGAAATGTATTAAAAAAATATATATATATATTTTTTAAACCGATACCGATATTTTCCGATATCACATTTTAATGCCAATATCGGCCGATAATATCGGTAGGCCGATAATATCGGACATCCGTAGTTGTGGTGGATTATGTTGGCGACACGATGGACACCAATACTGGAAATCGCGATCAGACAATTGGAATATTCTTTTTGTGTTACCTCCTAGTGAAGGTAAGGACTATATGACATCAAGCCTGCTTTGATCCAACCATGATTTCACATTGATCGTTGCGACCATATGTAACGTACTCCAGAACGTATGCCGTTGGTGATGATCAAAGCATCAAAAAATGACCCCCCCCCTCCCCTTTCATGCATTCATGATGAAACATAATACCTATTATATACATTTGATTTGGAAATAGTAGCGTGTCCAGGCGAGCAACGCCAACGCTTTAAGTAAAATTCACGTATAGCTCCATAGCGCCGTTTCCTGGAATTAGCTCTGATCACTCTGAATCTATACTTATATTCACCACGGTATAACACACAAACGTATACATGAAAAATGTATTCTTTTTCACATTTTGAACGATGGATAGTTGATGTCGAATGAGCCATAGTATTATATCCATAGCTATAATATAGTATAGATATAGCCCTGCAAACATGGCCACGCAGCCCTATCTCATAGAGTGGTGGCGCAGTAGGAACTAAGATGCTCTAGGCCTGTGGCGCTGAATGAGTTAAGGGGCTCTCATCATACCTTTGTCCCCACTCTTCTTCGCTTTAGTGGATGCAGGCCGGGGAGTGGCAGGCTGCAACTCGGGATCGCTGGGTGGACTATTCTCCCCCTTCTTTTTAGCTGTGAAAAAAAAATAAAAAAAGAGCACAATGTCTCAATGTCACAATGTCAAAATGTAACATCTGAGGTACACGTAACCCTCATGTTATGTTAGTATTTCAGTTACAACAGTTATGTTCAACCAGTGGTCATAGAACATATTTTACCCCACTTTTTTTTTTTAACCTTATTTACCAACTAGTCGCTCATCTACGACGACCATATCAACTAGTTATTTTGTACTTACTGCAGCACCTTGGTTCTTTCCCCCACAAGTGTCAGGTGCATGTGTTTACATTGTGAACAAATACAAATGGTTTACAGACCGCATAATCTGCACTCTGCTGCTTTTTTTATCACCATTCTAAACCATGGGGTCAAATTTAACCCCAACAGTGTCTTTGTACCTCATCTTCAAATCAATGTTCATATTCTCACTCTTGAGGATGTCATCAAGATTCATGCTAAAATTTTCATGTTTATGGGTGTTTCAGTGATGTTAAACTCTGAAACGGGTAATTTTGTATGTCCCATTAAGAGGGTTAACCTGCCTTTAAAGTTGTGTTATACAACTTCTGTCCTTGAAATTCTCAGATACCGATATTTTATTTTAGCATGGTATCGGACTGATCCAATACCAGTATTGTGTGATCCTAGTACTCAATACATCAGTATCGATCGGTCGACTGTAGTGCAAGTACACTGCACTAAGGATGCCAGCTACTGTCATCACATGACAGTACATTCATGGTAAGAAGAAAAACTGCATATCCCTTTAACTTAATCAGCGCCAGACCAGAGGAAAGTCGGGTTAACTCGCCAACCGTTCAGCGCCAGGCCCGAGTATAGTTGGGTTTTCATCGTTATTTCTTTTATTCTATATTTTTATTAATTTCTCTCACACGGACCTCGGGGTTACCACAGGGAACCACTCTGAGATCGCTAGAGTGCAATACCGGCCGCATCCAGGGAGGTGGCAGTATCACCCACCCTTCTAAACCTTTTTTTCACACACAGTGTTACATTCAAATGTCTCCGGGTGCAGTTGTCTTGGTCAGGCGAGTCTAGCGGTTCACTCGATGGCATTGAGACGTGTCCAATGACCCAGATGCATGTGTTGTGGTTAGGGATGCTCGATATTGGCTTTTTTACCGATACCGATATACCGATATTGTCCAACTCTTAATTTCCGATACCAATATCAACCGATACCAATATATGCAGGGTTTCCCCCCCCCAAAAAACGGAATAATTTCAGGTAATTAACCCATTCTCTGCCACCACTTTGATCATCCTAAACTATCCTCTGCCAGCGCTATTTGTCTATGGAGATGTTCACCTTCTTTGCAGGGCTATAACTTTTTAAATTGTATTGCTAAATTGACATTACTATGGCCCATTCAACATCAATTATCTATCGTTCAGGATGTAGGAACGTTTTACTTTTTCATTCACACATTCATACTAAAATACCGTCTAGAGTATAAATATGTTTTTATAGTTTTCTGCAGTATTTCATAGAACGTGAGATATAGGCATAAATGCATATATTAGATTATCAAATGCAGTTTGATACCGATCCATGCTATATTAAAAATGTCAACTGTACATGGTCCTAAACATTATGACTGATCATCTGCGGGTGAACGGAGGGGGGGGGGGGGGGGTCGTTTATAATTCAATGACCGATGTTAAATGATTTATGTAGTATGGGTGATATATTGATCAGAGCAGTTTGTATCGAAAATGATAAAGAAAAATGCTGAAACTCACGTCAGTCTCCTCGTAGCGTTGGGCGATGAGAGTGGAGCAAACAGATCCCAATTATGTGATGTTGATCGAGGCGATCCAGTTCCGGTTTGTATAATACTAATATACGCCCAAATCATGTCGTTTATTGAGTTATGGCAACGATCCATTGTCTACGGTGTGTGGATTGAGTCCCGGGACGATAAACGAGTGGCCGGACGGAATAGGGAGACACACCGGGGTCACAATTATCGACTTCCGGTTGCAACTCGCCGATCGGCAACCAGGTGGCAGCAGGGGCGGATTTAGGATTGTAGGAGATCCGGGGCTTAACCCAGATGGGCCCCCCCCCCCCCCCCCTTTATTTTTTTTATTTTTTTAATATTAAAAAAAAAAAAAAACGTTTTTGGGCAGGCAAGGGGTGGTTTGGAGGGTGTCCGGCACAACCCCCTCCACGACAGATTTTTTTTGAATTTAATGAACCTGTACGTGCAATTTCCTGCAATATAGAGCCTTCAATCTTGACCAATAAAGCTGCTCTTTTCACTATAAAACTCAGTTAACCATAACGTAGTTATGGTTAGATTTATATATTGGGGGGGGATATATCATATTTTTCATATAATCAAAAAGTGGTGGAGCAAGATCATACCTTTGCTCCCCCAAGTTCAATAGTGGGAGAGCAGAGATGCTCCGAATGCTCTTATGGCCAGGCGTCTATGATTCACTGATACAAAGTAAAATAGTGCAGTGCAATAAAATAGTTAGTCAAATAGAATAAAATAATGCAATAGTGCATTGCAATAAAATAGTTATCATCGTATTTTTTCGGGAGGCCGGTAAGGAGTGCATTACAGTAGTCGAGTTGGCTTGAGATAAAGGCATGGATCTGGTTTTCAGCGTCCTTTTGATTTATAAATGGCCGTAATTTAGCTATGTTTCTAAGGTGGAAGAATTAAGTTTTTGTCAACTTGTTGATTGTGATTTAAAGCTTAGGTCTGAGTCTACCATAACACCAAGACTTAACTCACTCAAATACAGTTAGCAGCTGGATAGACCACAGATGGAAATTAGCTTCTGCTAAATCTGGTGCAAACATATTTTCATGTAACAATGATGAATTGTAAAAAAAAAAAAAAAAAAAATCATTTTTTTTTTTTTTTTTTTTAATAGATTCGGGGCTTTTCAGAATACATCCGGGGCTTGAGCCCAGGTAGCCACCCCCTAGCTCCGCCACTGGGTGGCAGTATTGAAGCGTTGCAGAGTTGTGCGGAGTCCTACAGCATTAGCCAAGACTATGTGGGTGAAATATGAATACCATGACGAAAATATGAAATATTGATCTCAAACACGCCTTATGGCGTGATTGGCAGACAACGCATGGCGGAGAAAGCCGCCTTAACACGTGATTGGCGGAGAATGGGTTAACATTACATATCTCTTGTTGTGGAATTAACACAACATTATGCATTCTTTTGACAATAAATAAAATCAGAATTTGTTCTTACTTGCTTGCCTGGGTAAATAAAGGTTATAGAAATGTATTAAAAAAAAATATATATATATATTTTTTAAACCGATACCGATATTTTCCGATATCACATTTTAATGCCAATATCGGCCGATAATATCGGTAGGCCGATAATATCGGACATCCGTAGTTGTGGTGGATTATGTTGGCGACACGATGGACACCAATACTGGAAATCGCGATCAGACAATTGGAATATTCTTTTTGTGGTACCTCCTAGTGAAGGTAAGGACTATATGACATCAAGCCTGCTTTGATCCAACCATGATTTCACATTGATCGTTGCGACCATATGTAACGTACTCCAGAACGTATGCCGTTGGTGATGATCAAAACATCAAAAAATTACCCCCCCCCCCCCTTTCATGCATTCATGATGAAACATAATACCTATTATATACATTTGATTTGGAAATAGTAGCGTGTCCAGTCGAGCAACGCCAACGCTTTAAGTTAAATTCACGTATTGCTCCATAGCGCCGTTTCCTGGAATTAGCTCTGATCACTCTGAATCTATACTTATATTCACCACGGTATAACACACGAACGTATACATGAAAAATGTATTCTTTTTCACATATTGAACGATGGATAGTTGATGTCAAATGAGCCATAGTATTATATCCATAGCTATAATATAGTATAGATATAGCCCTGCAAACATGGCCACGCAGCCCTATCTCATATAGAGTGGTGGCGCAGTAGGAACTAAGATGCTCTAGGCCTGCGGCGCTGAATGAGTTAAGGGGCTCTCATCATACCTTTGTCCCCACTCTTCTTCGCTTTAGTGGATGCAGGCCGGGGAGTGGCATTCTGCAACTCGGGATCGCTGCGTGGACGATTCTCCTCCTTCTTTTTAGCTGTGAAAAAAAATAAAAACAACAAAAACAAAGAGCACAATGTCTCAATGTCACAATGTCAAAATGTAACATCTGAGGTACACGTAACCCTCATGTTATGTTAGTATTTCAGTTACAACAGTTATGTTCAACCACCTCCCAGTGGTCATAGAACATATTTTACCCCACCTTTTTTTTTTAACCTTATTTACCAATATCAACTAGTTATTTTGTACTTACTGCAGCACCTTGGTTATTTCCCCCACAAGTGTCAGGTGCATGTGTTTACATTGTGAACAAATACAAATGGTTTACAGACCGCATAATCTGCACTCTGCTGCTTTTTTATCACCATTCTAAACCATGGGGTCAAATTTAACCCCAACAGTGTCTTTGTACCTCATCTTCAAATCAATGTTCATATTCTCACTCTTGAGGATGTCATCAAGATTCATGCTAAAATGTTCATGTTTATGGGTGTTTCAGTGATGTTAAACTCTGAAACGGGTAATTTTGTATGTCCCATTAAGAGGGTTAACCTGCCTTTAAAGTTGTGTTATACAACTTCTGTCCTTGAAATTCTCAGATACCGATATTTTATTTTAGCATGGTATTGGACTGATCCAATACCAGTATCGTGTGATCCTAGTACTCAATATATCAGTATCGATCAAATCTCGGTCGACTGTAGTGCAAGTACACTGCACTAAGGATGCCAGCTACTGTCATCACATGACAGTACATTCATGGTAAGAAGAAAAACTGCATATCCCTTTAACTTAATCAGCGCCAGACCCGAGAAAAGTCGGGTTAACTCGCCAACCGTTCAGAGCCAGACCCGAGTATAGTTGGGTTTTCATCGTTATTTCTTTTATTCTATATTTTTATTAATTTCTCTCACACGGACCTCGGGGTTACCACAGGGAACCACTCTGAGATCGCTAGAGTGCAATACCGGCCGCATCCAGGTAGGTGGCAGTATCACCCACCCTTCGAAACCTTTTTTTCACACACAGTGTTACATTCAAATGTCTCCGGGTGCAGTTGTCTTGGTCAGGCGAGTCTAGCGGTTCACTCGATGGCATTGAGACGTGTCCAATGCCCCCGATGCATGTGTTGTGGTTAGGGATGCTCGATATTGGCTTTTTTACCGATACCGATATACCGATATTGTCCAACTCTTAATTTCCGATACCGATATCAACCGATACCGATATATGCAGGGTTCCCCCCCCCCCCCCCCAAAAATTTAATAATTTCAGGTAATTAACATTACCTATCTCTTGTTGTGGAATTAACACAACATTATGCATACTTTTGACAATAAATAAAATCAGAATTTGTTCTTACTTGCTTGCCTGGGTAAATAAAGGTTATAGAAATGTATTAAAAAGCTGGGTTCGAGCCCAGCTCTCCACATTGTTTTCAGTTTGGCTGGTCGTCCGTACTAATACAATTGGCAGTATTAGGGGGAGGGAAAACTGAGGGGTGGGGATCGGACGTTGTGTACAGCGACTCCTACAGGTCGGTTGGTGCGCCTGCGCAGTAGAATCAAGAAGCGATGGGGGCGGCGTCCCTCCAAAGCGCAGACCCCTGATGCTGAATGATCGCGCCGCGCAGGTGAAAAGATGCGACGGCTGCTACCTCGAGTATCGGAGGGGACTCGTGCTATGTATGGCTTCGTCCACATTGCAGCCGGCTTGTGGGAGGCAAGAAACAGCGTTCGAGACAGCGGAGGGTTGAATTGGATGATACGAAATTGGGATGGAGAAGAATTGAAAATGGGAGAAAAAGTGGATAAAAAAAAAAAATTATTAAAAAGAAAATATATATATTTTTTAAACCGATACCGATATTTTCCGATATCACATTTTAATGCCAATATCGGCCGATAATATCGGTAGGCCGATAATATCGGACATCCCTAGTTGTGGTGGATTATGTTGGCGACACGATGGACACCAATAATGGAAATCGCAATCAGACAATTGGAATATTCTTTTTGTGGTACCTCCTAGTGAAGGTAAGGACTATATGACATCAAGCCTGCTTTGATCCAACCATGATTTCACCAGTGATGGGCAAGCTACTTGGAAAATGTAGCAAGCTACACTACAAGTTACTCTCGATTAAATATAGCTCAACTACAATGGAAGCTATCCCCAGAGAAATGTAGCAAGCTACACTACAAGAACATGGCAAAAATAGCTAACTACATCGGCACTACTTTTTTTTTTTTTTTTTTACTTCATGATCAGGTTTCCACCAAACAAATAGGCAGGCAAAATTTTTTTCAGTTTGATTGTTTATTATAAAACTGAAACAAGCCCTCCAACTATGCTAATATGTCTATACTACTACAGTATACATGTACTCAGAGTATAACACTCAAGCTTGACACTGCTATCACAATACTACTTATCCTTGGCTGCTAGATATGTACCACTCCTGCTGACTTGTTGTACACAATTTGTAAGTTGCTTTGAATGAAAGCGTCAGCTAAATGACCAAATGTATTTAAATATGTAACTCACAAAACATTCCATGGCCCCAAAATCATGTGGGGACCCCCCCTGGGGGTCCTGATCCACAGGTTGAGAACCACTGCTCTAGGTGATCTTTTCCCTCTTTTTTTCTTTTCTCCACCCCCATAATATTGTTCATAGCAGCTAGCCTATCTCTGTTAGTTAAAGCGGTTGATAAAAAGTGCACTGACTTGTGTGCTGTTTGGGAACAGTTGACAATGTTTATGTAAAGACAGTAAAGGTTTTCATCAGCTCACCTGAATATGTGTTCTCAAGTTAGTACTGGATGTGTGGGAAGTTGAGAGCAGCTTAGTTTTTGGCTGACACAATAAACACCTAAACACATATGTTTTAGGCGTTTTTTCAGTCAAACTCATAAATGTGTCCAGATAGGGCCATGGAGAGGCATTGTTGTTATTGTTGACATCATCATCTTCATCAATGCCATCAGTGGAAACATCGAATCCCTCTGCCATTATTTTTTGCGCGGACTGGTTCATGTAATCTGTTATTGTTAAATTGCATTCATTCATTCTCATTCAGTGGTCTGCGTTTCGATTTTCACTTCCTGATTTGCGGGGCTGGAGTCCCGCCCTATCCTGCCTCCGATTGGCCTACCCGTAATGTTTTGGCCTAACCATACCCAATCGTGAGTCGTTATACTCATATCTAAACCAACCAACCAATCATAGTGGGTTTTCTACAGGGAGTTTTTCTCCTCACAAATCTTTATAGTCTAGACTGTTTATCCGGATAGTAGCGGTGTAGCGTTTCCTCGTCGCTACGTCACTACTTCGTTCTAAAAATAGCTGCACTACAGACAACGCTACTTGGTTCAAAAGTAGCAACACTACCATCACGCTACTGAGAATTGTAGTTAAGCTATGTAGCGTCACTACTTGTAGCTAGCTACTGCCCATCACTGGATTTCACATTGATCGTTGCGACCATATGTAACGTACTCCAGAACGTATGCCGTTGGTGATGATCAAAGCATCAAAAAATGCTTCATGATGAAACATAATACCTATTATATACATTTGATTTGGAAATAGTAGCGTGTCCAGGCGAGCAACGCCAACGCTTTAAGTAAAATTCACGTATTGCTCCATAGCGCCGTTTCCTGGAATTAGCTCTGATCACTCTGAATCTATACTTATATTCACCACGGTATAACACACGAACGTATACATGAAATCTTTTTCTTTTTCACATATTGAACGATGGATAGTTGATGTCAAATGAGCCATAGTATTATATCCATAGCTATAATATATATAGTATAGATATAGCCCTGCAAACATGGCCACGCAGCCCTATCTCTTAGAGTGGTGGCGCAGTAGGAACTAAGATGCTCTAGTCCTGCGGCGCTGAATGAGTTAAGGGGCTCTCATCATACCTTTGTCCCCACTCTTCTTCACTTTAGCGGATGCAGGCCGGGAAGTGGCAGGCTGCAACTCGGGCTCGCTGGGTGGACCATTCTCCTCCTCACTCTTCTGAATATCCTGCTCCTCCAGGTGGCGTGCCATAAAGAAATCACTGTCCAACACAAAAACATTTAGCCTTCAGAGTAGAGGTAGAGCCAGAACAAGCTCTAAACAGCTAGCCTTCAGAGTAGAGGTTGAGCCAGAACAAGCTCCAAACATTTAGCCTTCAGAGTAGAGGTAGAGCCAGAACAAGCTCTAAAGAGTTAGCCTTCAGAGTAGAGGTAGAGCCAGAACAAGCTGTCCAACACAAAACATTTAGATGACTCAGCCCTGCTGATCTCTGACAAGAACAAGTTACAGGTTGAACAAACCCTCAGCTCAGAACTCGGCAAAATCTGCACCTGGCTCACTGATAACAAACTATCATTACACCTGGGTAAAACAGGTGTAACAGATCACCTGTGACAAGATGGCATCCAATGTAATAAAAAAAGTCAACCAACGAACAAGATTCTTGTACCGGATCTCCTCTCTGGTAAACAAAAATACCCTGAAGACTCTATCAGGGGCACTCGTTCAATGGTACTACGACTATGCTTGCACCTCATGGTACCAAAGCACCTCAAAGGCACTAAAAACAAGATTACAAACATCACAAAACAAACTGGTCAGACTACTGCTTGAGCAACTTGCAATGGGCCTGGTCTACAAGATACAGTACACCACTAAGGTACCCATGTACATGTCGAAATACTTCCCAAAGGTCAGTGAATACCACGACCACAACACCAGAGGGAGTTCCACAAATCACGTTCAACCCAGATTCGGCTCAAACAAGGGACTAAACATGTTCCGTAATTATGCCACATTAATGTGGAACGCCCTACATTGTCTTTCTTTTAGTAAAGTGACAGAGAGCGCAGTCCTCAAGAGGCTAAATCAACTTAATTCCAGTAAAGTGACAGGATTAGATCAGATGCCTGCTAGGTTTCTTAACGACGCAGCAGAGAGCATCACACCTGCTATTACCCACCTAATCAATCTCTCCATTGAGCATGGGAAGGTACCAGCAGATCTAAAGAGTGCTAGAGTAATCCCACTCTATAAGAAAGGTAATAAGTCAGACAAGGGTAACTATAGACCAATTAGCATTTTAAGTATACTATCAAAAGTCATGGAAAAAATCATTCATGAACAGATCAATACATATTTAGTGAGTAACAATATCCTATTTGAGCATCAGTCAGGCTTTAGACAATCTCATTCCACTGAGACTTGTCTGGTGTATTTGACTGACTGCATCAGAAAGGAGATTGATGCAAAGAAATTCTGTGGAATGATCATGTTGGACCTACAAAAGGCCTTTGATACGGTTGACCATAGTGTCCTTTTATTTAAATTGAAGGCGATTGGGTTTAGTTGGTCAGCGTTGAACTGGGTCACCTCATATCTATCAGGCAGGTCTCAGATGGTAGATGTAAACGGGACCTACTCCTCAGCCAAGGCGATCACCTGCGGGGTGCCTCAAGGGAGTGTCCTGGGGCCCCTCTTCTTTCTCATTTACATAAATGATATGAAGAATGCCTGTTCATCAGACCTTTTTCTTTATGCGGATGACTCAGCCATTCTGGTCTCCCATAAGGACTTGGCAGTAGTGGAGAGGACCCTTAGTGAGGAGCTATCAAATGTGCAGACATGGCTGTCAGATAACAAACTATCTCTTCATCTAGGAAAAACAGAGGCCATCCTGTTCGGATCAAAGAAACGGCTTGGTAAAGATATTGAAATGAAGGTAAGAGTAGGTGAGAAGCAAATAACAAACAAGGATTCTGTAGTATATCTAGGCTGCAAACATCTTACAGGAGAGGCCATGGCTAAAAAAGCCCACACTAAAATCTGCCAGAAAACGAAATTCCTAGCTATACAAGGGAAACTACTGGACCAGGCAACACTTAAAATGCTAGCGGGCGCATTAGTACAGAGTCACTTTGACTATGCTGCCACCTCCTGGTTCAGTGGCGCTCCACAGGTCCTGAAAAACAAACGTCAGACAGCTCAAAACAAATTAATGAGAGTAGTCCTTAAACTACCTCCACGCACTCACCTAGGGCCAACTTTCTTTAGGCAACTAAACTGGCTTCCGGTCAATAAAAGGGTAATTCACATCAAATTAGGTCTCACACACAAGATAGTTCAAAATACAGGTCCGAAATATCTATCTAATTATTTTAATCGATTCCGTGACAATCATTCATACTCCACTAGAAGGAGCAGTACGGATTTTATTCTGCCAAAATGTAACTCCCTAATGGGCACAAATACATTTTTATATTCTGCAGCACTGGAGTGGAACAAGCTTCCAGTGGCCCTGAAAAACATTGAAGAGGAAGGAAGTTTTAGACGTGCCACAAAGAAATGGCTAGCCAGTGAAGTATAGAATAGCCATAGGAAGGAGAGGGTAGGAAGTGTTTTTTTTTTTTTTTGTATGGGGTTGCTATTATGTTTTATTCTCTGTTTTTTATTATGATGATCTATGTTTTATTATGATGCTCTATGTTTTATTATGATGCTCTATGTTTTATTATGATGCTCTATGTTTTATTATGATGCTCTATGTTTTATTATGATGCTCTGTTTTAGTATGTTTTATGATGTCTGTCCATGTCCAAAATCAGGGACCATGATGGAAATAAGTGCTTGCACTTTCTCATGTTTTTATCCCTTGGATGCTGTTTTTTACTCCACAATAAAAATCAATCAATCAATCAATCAATCAATCAATCTACCCACAGCCGTAAAAAAAAATTTAATCATTACCCTTCAAAACCGCTCTCAAAGAGCACCTACGGGAGGCTGCAATTCGAAACTGGCCCCCGTAAATGTCTGAACCACCCTCCCACCCACCCACCCCCTCCTAATGTGTTCCCTCCCCCTCGTATGTATACATTTACTGTTAGGATCTGTTTAACAGTACTGTATATTTGCATATCTTGTATGTCACAAATGTAACAGTACTGTATATCTGTATGTCATGTATGTCATAAATGTCATGATTAGATTAGATTAGATTATTATATCTGAAATCTGAATATCTGTATGTTGTGTATGTCCTAAATGTCATTATGAATTGAAAATGGGGGACCCTGATGTAAACAAGACGAAAGTATTGCTCTGGTCTGCATCCCCTTAACAATTGTGTGTATTGAGCTGTACTGTACTGTACCCATTCTGCAATCTGTTAAAGTTTTCAATCAATCAATCTCTAAACAGTTAGCCTTCAGAGTAGAGGTAGAGCCAGAACAAGCTCTTCAAGGTTCTCTGCTGCCCTCGATCCAATAATAGACCAATGGGGGAGTGGAGAAGGTAAGTCCTCATGTATTGTTGTTACTCAGGGACATCAGTGTATTTACAGCACTATATCCAGGTCAACTGTATTCATGTGTGTGTGTGTGTGTGGGGGGGGGGTCAAACAGGCACAAGAGTAGTATGTAAAAAATGGCACAGATTCTAATCAGAAGGGAAATCCATTTGTAGCCTACTATCTATTCTATCTAGACTGGATATAAGTCAATACCCATGAATAATGCTGTATCTCATATCTGAGGACAATATGTACAATAACGATACAGGGATATTGTGTACAATATGTTCCAACATACTTTTGAAAGGCATCGTTTTCCTATTGAATGCAAGTAAAAGCGTCATGTGGAAATATAAAACATTATTCTATATCCATTTAGCAGTTTCTTGTTTTTGGGAGCTTACCCAACACTGTGTAGCCTAAGAGGTCTCATTAGTCCATAGGAATAATAGACAAGGATGTATATGTAGCCTAAGTGTTTACGCCCTGGAGCCATAGTGATACACAGCACAACTCATCAGGCAGCAGGCGCCTCCATTGGTTCATGTAAGATGGCGGAAAAGCAACCAATAAGAGCCAAGCGTCCTGTGATGATATGATTGGCTGTGACAATCCGCAAACAAGTGCAGAGCTTTAGCCCCTACATGACCCCACTCTGAAAGGTCACCAGACGGCAAGCTGGATTTGGCCCTATATATATATAATAGGGATTCCAGCGCATATAACCCTGTAGGCTAGTTATTTATTTATTTGTTTATTCAGATGATTCTGATCCATTTGGTGGCATAAAGAAAGATAGGACCCTCTTAATGTAGAGTAACTGACTAGCTAGAGAAATATGTCATTTCCATAGTGAGTTACATTATGTTATAATGTGTGACTGGGTAGGTTTCAGTACCAAAACTAATCAAACACTCAAACTGCAGTCAGACACAGATGTCTTAACATCTTCGTGTCACTGTCATAATCCCCTTAAATCCACTATGAAGGATTTCTGATTAGATATTGCCTAACGTGACTAGTGAAGAGTAATATCATGGCAGTTCAGTGCAAAGGTCAACGCCAGACTAGGATTTGTCATCCTGGCAGAGTGCTGGGAAAGCAATAACTCTCACATCATGCAACACTAAGCACAACTGTACGCCAGCATCTTCAGCATTTAACAGTGTGTGAATCAGCTATTTATTCAATTAAATTCAAATACCTAACCATATTTCTATAAGGGAGTATGTAAACCGGTGTCAAGTAGATGTACTACTTCTCCTACTACAACTATTACAAATTAATAAATAACGGTAATAATGATGATTATTTGGCATAACTAGGAAAACCGTTTACATTTAGTAATTTACTGACGCTTTTATCCAAAGTGACTTACAAGTTCTGTACAAAAGGTCAGCAGGAAGGGCACAACTCTGGCAGCTAAGGGTAAGTAACATTATTCGTTAAACAGTGTCAACTTGAGTGCTACAGACTTGAGTGCATATTAGCACAGTGGGTAATAATATAGGCAAGGTAGATTCCTTAGTAGCAGAGTACATAAAAGTAAAAGACAGTACAAAGGGGGACAACAAAATAAAGCTGTTATATGTAGTATCTTTTTGCATTGAACAAAATAAAGCTGTTGTGTATGTTAGCCTTCGTTTGATTAAGTGCCTGGGTAAACGTTCACATGTTTGCCATGTGAATATCCACTAGACTTGAACTAAGCCCAAGAGCCCCGTGCTTCCCCTGCCCCACCCCTTCCTAACCCAGTGTCCTGGTGATTCCCCCCTGAGGCCAAAGCCGACATGTAGCCCTCTGAGATCATATCATGTGATCCTCGTGGCCGTATGCTGCCAGTTGGAGGGACGCCAGGGATGCCAAGTCTCTTAAATCATCTAATGGGCATGCGCTCTGCATGCCAGTCTCACTCGAGGCATGATGTAGGGCCGTTTCTCATGATGTAGGGCCGTTTCTCATGATGTAGGGCCGTTTCTCATGATGTAGGGGCCGTTTCTCATGATGTAGGGGCCGTTTCTCATGATGTAGGGTCGTTTCTCATGATGTAGGGCCGTTTCTCATTATGTAGGGCCGTTTCTCATGATGTAGGGCCGTTTCTCATGATGTAGGGCCGTTTCTCATGATGTAGGGCCACTTCTCAGGCGCACGGTGAATGCACACTATCACTGTCACACTGAATGACAAAAGTAAAATATATCAAATTAATTATAAAATTTTAAAAAGATAACCCTGAATCTCACAATTACTACTGATAATAGAAAATAATGTAGGGTGCTCATCCGGAAAGTACTCACCTGAAATGTCTGGAGATTGATGTTTATTGGACATTAAACAAATAATAAGCCAAAGTTATAGTTATAATAAGCAATTTTTCCATATAATAAGCCATTTTAATAAGGAGTTTTATTTTCTTAATTTAAGACACACCTGTATAGCAATCAAATACTCCTCTTCCTGAACACTAAAAGAAAAGTAACTAACAGCGTACCTTAGTATCTTATCGATTCCTTTCTGGTCGCAGGGATCGAGGCCCTTCAGCATTGTGCTCAGCACTCCATTGATCCAGCAGAGAGCGACCATTACATGCTCGGCCCTCTCCTTATCTTTAGCTGCTCTGTCACGTAGGCCCAGCGAAGCCTCCTCCAGGACCCCGCAGCCGCTGGAAATGGCTGCAGAGCAGATCCACTGAACACCAGGAGGAGAGGGCATTTAGAGTGAAAGAGTGAGTTCACGGAACAAGGTCAAACCTTTGACAACAAAATCTACACAGTTTATGTGCTTTGGTTGGATAGTAGTTGTGCTTTTTAACTCTGCTGCCCTCAGCTGAACTTCAGAACCTGAATTTAAAGATCTGGGCACCATCCAGTGAATTCAACCAACTCCATGCCAATCATATCTGTTCACATCTGGCAACAATAATAGGCCCCGCCAATGGGACCCCCCACCCCTCCTGAAAAAATTCTAATAAAAAAAAAAGTATATATAAAGAAAAAATGTATAGCTTTAATCACAATAACGTTGGTGAGATAGCTAAATTATACATAAATCGGTTTTCATATAAATCAATCTTCACTAAGACTTTAAAACGGTGGCGCGCACGGTCTACGGAGATGCAGAAGAAAGCTACCAAATCCATTCCGAGACAGTAGTCTACTGACACACTAATATTTAAAAAAAAATTATAAAATAATTTACTGTAAGTAAATGTATATAAAAACTCTTGGGTGCCTAAGACTTTTGCACAGTACTGTGTTTTCTATCCACTTTAGCTAAAAACACACACTACACACTACTGTGAGAGAATAATAATCACACACAAAGGGCTAATGGCTTATAGCAGACTTAATGATTTTATAATATTTCAGATAATGAAATTAAATGTTTATTAAACAAGTATTTATATTGTAACGTTTGGCCACTTTAAATCATTCGTCCTAAGTTGCCGTAGTTGATGATATCACACCAGGATGGCATTGTCAATACAGTTGGAACCTGGAGGAAGCTGCATAAAGCGATATAAAGAAACGAATTGCCAATAAATGTGAATTTGAATGTATCTTTGAACCTCTGTTGTCAAGCCTCGTCAATATACCCCCCCCCCCCTTCCTCACTAATGGAACTGGTGTCGCGGAGTCACACAGAGTTGCCTCTACGCCTGTACGTCAGACAGCCTGAAACACAGACCTGCCTCTATACGCCTGTACGTCAGACAGCCTGAAACACAGACCTGCCTCTATACACGTCCTGTACGTCTCACAGCCTGAAACACAGAGCTGCCTCTATACACCTGTACGTCACGCAGCCTGAAATATGGAGCTGCCTCTATACACCTGTACGTCTCACAGCCTGAAACACAGAGCTGCCTCTATACACCTGTACGTCACGCAGCCTGAAACATGGAGCTGCCTCTACACCTGTACGTCACACAGCCTGAAACATGGAGCTGCCTCTACACCTGTACGTCTCACAGCCTGAAACAGAGCTGCCTCTACACCTGTACGTCTCACAGCCTGAAACACAGAGCTGCCTCTACACCTGTACGTCACACAGCCTGAAACATGGAGCTGCCTCTATGCCTGTACGTCGCACAGCCTGAAACACAGAGCTGCCTCTATACACCTGTACGTCTCACAGCCTGAAACATGGAGCTGCCTCTATGCCTGTACGTCACACAGCCTGAAACATGGAGCTGCCTCTACACCTGTATGTCACACAGCCTGAAACATGGAGCTGCCTCTACGCCTGTACGTCAAACAGCCTGAAACAGCTCTGCCCAAAGTACCTAATAGCTGTAACAATTTACCGACCCTGGTGAACGAGATGCAGTAATAACTTTGCATGTACATAGTATCACAAATAACCAGATATTGTGCATTTATGAGTTATGCAGTGACGTAGTATCTCAAATAATTTTCGGTTCTTATTTATAAATTAAACAAAGATTATATGAGAAAATAATATGAGTAAAGGTAGCACCGGTTAGTTTACTTCCTCTTTGGGCAGAGATGTTTTTATTTAGTCGCAGGTGAGCTACAGTAGCCTCTCTGCCTGGCCTTGCCAACTGAAGCCACATGCTGGGACTGAGGCTACTGCTGCAGCAGTGTTGACACAGTCACCTCCCACTGACCTGGAAGCATGGTCACAGGGTTGAGTATCCGAGTTAATATACTCTCTCTCTCTCTCTCTCTCTCCATCCCCCACTCTCTCTCTCTCTCTCTCTCCATCCCCCACTCTCTATCTCTCTCTCTCTCTCCATCCCTCCCACCTCTGTCTCGCCCGCTCTCCTGCTTTAGGTTCAACCACTAGCATCACTGTTTCCTGTCACAACAAATTACATTCAACCGTCTCACTGTATCGGCCAAATGGGCGGCACAGCAACAATCCAAGAGCCTGGTTCTAAAGGCTGCTTAAAGCCACCACTGAGAGAAAGAGTGAGAGTGAGAGAGAGGACTCCTGTGTCATTGTGTCTCAAAATCTGCAGCTAAACCTTCTGGGCCGACGACACGTTGGTATGATGATGGTTTTGATTGATTGATTGAAAACTTTATTACCAGATTGCAGAATGGGTACAATACAGTACGGCTCAATACACACAATTGTTAAGGGGATGCAGACCAGAGAAATACTTTCGTCTTGTTTACATCAGGGTCCCCCACTTTCAATTAATCATAACATTTATGACATACACGACATACAGATAAACAGTACTGTTACATCCAGACATTTATTACATACAAGATATACAAATATAGAGTAGGCCTACTGTTTAAGAGACAGTTTCTAAAAGAGAGTATATACATTTGAGGGGGAAGAAACTACATTGGAGGGGGTTTTGGACATTTACAGAGGCCAGTTTCGAATTGCAGCCTCCCGTAGGTGCTCTTTGAGAGCGGTTTTGAAGGTGGGTAGGGATTCACATTATTTTACGGCTGTGGGTAGGGCGTTCCACATTGATGTGGCATAATTGCGAAACGTGTTTAGTCCCTTGTTTAGCCGAATCTGGGTTGAACATGATTTGTGGAACTCCCTCTGGTGTTGTGGTTGTGGTATTCACTGACCTTTGGGAAGTATTTTGACATGTACATGGGTACCTTGGTCGTGTAGTGTATCTTGTAGACCAGGCCCATTGCAAGTTGCTGTACTCTGTCGTCTACTCTAAGCCATCCTAGGTTGTCAAAGTGGGCAGGGGTGAGGTGGGTTCTAGGACTAAGGTCAAGCAGTAGTCTGACCAGTTTGTTTTGTGATGTTTGTAATTTTGTTTTAGCGCCTTTGAGGTGCTTTGGTACCATGAGGTGCAAGCATAGTCGTAGTACCCTTGAATGAGTGCTCCTGCCATAGTCTTCAGGGTATTCTTGTTTACCAGAGAGGAGATCCGGTACAAGAATCTAGTTTGTTGGTTGACTTTTTTTTATTACATTGGATGCCATTTTGTCACAGGAAAGATTTGCCTCTAGGATGGAACCTATATGTAATTTCATCTTTCCTTGTGACAATATTGTCACCCACTGTAACTGAGAAGCCATCGGTCTTGCTGAGTTTGTTATTTGAACCGAAGAGAATGGACTCTGTTTTACCCAGGTGTAATGATAGTTTGTTATCAGCGAGCCAGGTGCAGATTTTGCCTAGTTCAGAGCTGAGGGTTTTTTCAACCTGTAACTTGTTCTTGTCAGAGACCAGCAGGGCTGAGTCGTCCGCAAACAGGAACAAGTTGCAGTCACAAGCTGACGACATGTCATTTGCATAAATTAGGAACAGTAGCGGTCCTAGTATGCTTCCTTGTGGAACACCACAGCTCACTGGGAGGGGGGGGGGGGGGGGGGGGGGGGATAGGGTACCGTTTACCTCCACCATCTGTTCTCCCCTCCAGGTAGGATTGCATCCAGCTCACTGATAGACTAACCAATTGCTTTTAGCTTGTCAATCAGAATGGAGTGATTGACAGTGTCGAAGGCCTTTTGTAGGTCCAGCATGACCATGCCGCAGTATTTGCCCACGTCCACCTCTTGTTTGATGTGGTCGTTCAAATAGAGAAGGCGTGTATCAGTGGAGTGGGATGTTCTGAAGCCAGATTGGAATTCGTAGATTAGATTTTCTTCCTCTAGGTACTTTTCGACTTGTTCGTATACTATTTCTTCCATGACTTTCGAGATGGAGGTAAGAATAGAAACAGGGCGGTAGTTGCCTGGGTCTAATTTGCTGCCCTTTTTGTGCAGGGGTGGTACTCTCGCAATTTTGAAGTCTTTTGGTACGTGTCCCTGTTTTATGGAGAGATAATCAGAGTTTCCAACGCCAGGTTCTATATGACCGGCGTTGTACTCTTAAACAGTACTGTATATTTGTAGATCTGGTATGTCATAAATGTCTGGATGTAACAGTACTGTCTATCTGTATGTCATGTATGTAATATAAGTTATGATGAATTGAAAATGGGGGACCCTGATGTAAACAAGACGAGTCTTTCTCTGGTCTGCATCCCCTGTGTGTATTGAGCCGTACTGTATTGTACCCATTCTGCAATCTGTTAATAAAATTATCAATCAATCACACACCCAGTTTGTTTAGCCATTATGTGTCAACCATTGAATAAGCCATACTTTGCTAGGTCAGTGCTTGTCAGTGACTGGCCCTGTAAATTATTTGACAGGCTTTAACTGTAGTCATCATGCATATGTCATTACAACATTTTGGATAAAGGCTGAGACTCATTTCCACTAGCTAGAGAGAGAGAGAGAGAGAGAGAGAGAGAGAGAGAGAGAGAGAGAGAGAGAGAGAGAGAGAGAGAGAGAGAGAGAGAGAGAGAGAGAGAGAGAGAGAGAGAGAGAGAGAGAGAGAGAGAGAGAGAGAGAGAGATATCAGTGTCGACTACTGCTGTGTGAAGTCAAAACGGGTTGAAAGCAATGAGCTGACTCGCTTACCTTTTCTTCATTTTTGATGATGCAGAACACGTCTGCTTGGATGGATAGTTGTCCTCTTGCGTCATACATTTCTGTAGCCTTCAATCTACTTATCCTTGGGGGCGCTGAGAGTTTTGTAAAGTAATTTGCCTAGAATGACATTGAAGGGTGAATTTAACTAACGTTAATGAGGGGGCGAGTGACACACAACGTATTACTTCCACAAGCATTTCTATGATGGTATAGCTAGCTAACGATAGTGCTTAATCCTCTTCAGGTAAATTGCAAGGGAAATTAAATGTCAATTAACAACCTTAAACTTACCAGATAACCGTAAATATCATCGGGCTTATCGAAGAACATGCTGCTCAAGACACTTTCTATCTTCTCTGGGATTCCATTTGTCCGGTAAAATTCAGCAGCTTTGTTTTTCATTTCATAGAACTCTTGTTGTTCTTTGGAGACCCTACTGTTATAACCTCTATAAGACATTGTCACATTTAATTCGCTGACATTAACATTCGTTTTGTAACTTGAGAAAGAATGCACTGTTTGCTTGACCAGACTCGGCTAAGGTTACTGTGTATACTATAGTGGTTGCTAGGCAACGCCAGGATAGGACAATAGTATGCAGCTGCAGAGCCGCAGAGCCAGCGGTGCTCTCAGGGCCGCGCTCTGACGGCCACACAGCTGTGAGATCCGCGCGAGGCCAGATATCTTGAATGAATGCGTTTATTTATTTCGAACATAAATTGAAAATAAATAATAAAAAACTAGACAATTCCGCGCAGGGAAATTGTGAAAGTGTGGGTGATGCCTGTGCACCACCAGCCAAAGGGAGAGGGTCTGTATTGTCTCTGTATTGTCTCTTTCCACAGCAAAACGGGAGGCAAGGCACCTTGGTTGAGAAATGCAGGCTTCAATCTATGTTGTTTAGTCTATCTGTTCAGTACTGTTCAGTACTGTTTCAAGATGCACAATGAGATCTTCTGAGAGAATTGTTGAATAGATACACAAATGTTCTAGAATGTTTGATTATGACATCATACTGTGACATCACAAATGTTCTAGAATGTTCTATTATGACATCATACTGTGAACGTGTGGGTGATGCCTGTGCACCGCCGGCCAACGGGAGAGGGTCTGTATTGTCTCTATTGTCTCGGTTCAAAATATACAAAAAGGGGGCGCGGCCTAAGGATGTGGTCAATATAGACCAATGAAAGAGGATATCCGTACTGAGTACAATGGTACAAGCCGCAAGTGTCTACGACAAACGGTTCAAAAGATACAACAAGGGGGCGTGGCCTAAGGATTGGGGGAGTGGTCAACATAGACCAATGAAAGAGGATATCCCTACTGAGTACAATGGCACAAGTTTCTTTAATAGTTGTCATACAGAAGTACAGAATACTTTTATACAAAATGCTTCTTTCTGTTACGCTCCAGAGACTGTGCTAGACAAAAGATAAGTATAAAATAAAATAAAATAGTATAGCATGTAAAAATAGAAGTCACGTACGTAGACACAGTGTTCAGTATATACATATGTACAATGTTCGATGCAGAATAGAGTAACTGAGTTACCGTACAATATACAATATACTATGCAATATACTAATATACAATACTATATAGTGCAAAGCAGAAATGGGATGAGGTACAATTTAGGTACAATTTACAGTAAGGTGTACTGAGGTATGGGTTGTAGTGCAAATCCTTTACCAATAAATATAAAGTGTGTCTAGGTGTTCTAAAGTGTGGAGAGTGGGTGCTGCAGTGTGTTGTTTGTTTAAAGTGAGTGTGTGCGTATGGATGTGTGTGTTGTGAGTGCATTTGATGGTTGTTGCATAGTGTTATTGTTCGTTGAGCAACCTGATGGCCTGGGGATAGAAGCTTCTTCTGAGCATGTGGAAGGATCACACTATCCCACTCAAGTCCTATCCACGCTTAGCAGGCGCCCCGACCGAACTGTAGGAGTCGCTGTTTACAACGACCCGGACCCACCCCGCCAGCTTCTCCCACCCTCTAATACTGCCAATTGTATTAGTGTGAGCGGCCAGCCAAGCTGGTGACAACCCCGGAGCTGTGAGCTGGATTCGAACAGGCAAATCTAGCCGCTCCGGGGTTTGGTGACGAACGCAATCTCCGTTACGCCACCTGACCGGCGGAAACGCAGTTCTGTTGTAGAAGGCATTCAGGCGTTTGGGGCAACTGGTGATGATATGTTCCACAGTCTGTGCAGGGGCTCCACACTCGCATGAGGCACTGTCCTTGAGGCCCCACCTCTTCATTGAGGCGTCGTAGCGTCCGACGCCGGTCCTTAGGCGGTTGAGGGTTGTCCACTGCTTCCGGGGCAAGTCCTGACCAGGGACGTCCAGAGGGTCATTGATGTAGAGGTGCAGCCTGGATGGTTCTGCTGACCTCCACTGGTCCCTCCATCTCATCCTGACCCAGGAGGCCTTGGAAGTGTCAGATGGTGTTGTGTGGAGTAGCCTGTAGGCTTGCATGGAAAAGGGGCGCCGTGACTTTAGGCGCACACGTCGTGGTGTCTCTGTGGTGGTATTGTGAAGGAGGTGGGATGCACTGATCTGTGCCTTGCGGGAAAGGGCCAGTGTGGCTGCTTCTCGTCTGATGGTAGCCAAGTTTCAAGTTTCTTTAAGCCAGGGCAATACCAGCGAGTACGGGCAGTTGGTTTACCGGTGTGGCTTGTAGGCAACCAGAGACTGTCCGCAGGACGCTGTTGAGAACAACATCCAGCTTCTTCACTTGGGTGCTACGGCACCAGACCGGGGCGCAGTACTCGGCGGCAGAGAACACCAGGGCCAGTGAGGAGATGCGCAGTGTCTTTGTTGAGGCTCCCCATGTGGTGCCGGCTAGTCGTCGTATCAGCGCGGCACGGGCAGTTGTTTTTCCCCTGGCACCTTCCAGGTGTTGTTTGAATGACAGTGTTCTGTCAAGCTTCACACCGAGGTATGTGGGGGTATGTTGGTACTGTAGCCGGACGTTATCCACCATGACGCTCATCTCACGGGTCACTTCCCTGTTGTTGAGGTGGAACATTGTAGATATTGTCTTTCCCATGCTGAGCTTGAGACGCCAGTTCCTCAGGTATGAAGACAGGATGTTCATATCTTCAGTGAGGCCCTCTTCGGCTGCTTCCCAAGTTGGCTTGCTGAGTAGGATGGCCAGGTCGTCTGCATAGCCATACTGCTTTGATTGAGTTGCAGGCAGGTCGTATATGTAGATGTTAAAGGGGACATGCATTATAAATGGCTTTTTTCAGTGTCTAGCATTGTATTATAGTAATAGTAGTTAGTATCAATGTGTCTGTGTCTCTAAATACCATATTGGTGGATTGCTCATTCAGGTCCGATCATTTCCTGCTCGATTTAATCAGGTCGTTCTGATTTGACTCACAACGTGACGTCACGTTGCGAGGGTGGAGCGGATAGTGATCCGATTGGCTCTGTGGTTGGAGCCAATGCCCGCCCACAACCTAGGCAGCCCACACAGCGATAGCAGAGCAAGTGGAAAACGTCCTCAAACAGCGAGGCAGATAGTGAAACCCGACACCTCGACTGCACTCTGTGAGGGAGAGAGAGATAGAGAGAGCAGCGTTTGTTTGTTTGTTTAGAGAGAGCGAGAGAGAGAGAGATAGAGAGATAGAGAGCTCTGTTTATACAGTGCTCCGTGTGTCTGTCTGTCTGTCTGTCTGTCTGTCTGTCTGTCTGTCTGTCTGTCTGTCTGTCTGTCTGTCTGTCTCTCTCTCTCTGCCACTCGCAGACTGTGTGGATGACTGTCACTCAAAGTGCTTATGGGCGGAGCCAGGCCAACAGCCTGAATACCAAAGTGAGAAAAATGTGGCTTTTGAGTACTTGATTAGAAATATAAAACAATGAATTTTTTTTAAATAAAACCTTACAGAGGTGTTCCATAGACTCACAGGAATTGTGTAAAGTTGCCCAAATAGTGCTAGGAATAGCAATGCATGTCCCCTTTAAACAGCATCGGTGCCAGCACTGAGCCCTGTGGGACGCCATTCCTAAGTTTCCTCACTCTGCTGCATTGGCCGTTGCTGGTGTGTAGCCGGAAACTGCAGTTGCTCAGCATCTCCATGATGAAGCTCACCATGTGCTTGTCTGGGATGGTTTCCAGAAGCTTCATGTGGAGACCACGCAGCCATACAGTGTCATATGCAGCTGTGAGATCCAGGAATACAGCGCCAATGAAAGAATACAGGACCAATGAAAGAGGATATCCCTACTGAGTACAATGCCACAACCCGCAAGTCTCTACGACAAACGGTTCAAAAGATACAACAAGGGGGCATAGCCTAAGGGGTGTGGTCTACGGATCGGGGGAGTGGTCAACATAGACCAATGAAAGAGGATATCCCTACTGAGTACAATGCCACAAACCACAAGTCTCTATGACAAACGGTTCAAAAGATACAAAAAGGGGGCACGGCCTAGGGATAAAGGGTTAATCCCCTGAGAGGTCATTGCCAGGTCATTGAGTTTATTGACAGCTCCCTCTGAGTCATGCCACCTGCTACCCTTAATTGATTAGAATTCTAACTGACACGACACTATGGACCCAATGTATTTCAATGAGGGCTGAGGCGTCCTTCACTCTCACAATGATTAAAGCAAAACGATAAGAGATGAAGCTTAGTCGTCTTAATATGAGCACTTGAAGGGTTATGTGAAGGGTTATGTGCGATATTGTGTAATTCCGTCGACAATTGTAGCCTGGGTGGCGATCGTAAAACAAGGGAAGAAACAGTGAAATCACAGATTTCTGCTAGAGTGCAAACCCCATTCGTGTGGAGCATGACTTTGAAATAAATGGTCATAAGTTGAGATAGAAATGTCCAATTCCATTTATTTTTTGTGAGCGAGGGCACAGTCGTGTCATCGTTTTGACGTGTTGTTTTTATATCTACGTCCAAAATTGATATCACTGTCGCAATTTTCAAAAGGTGAAGGTAAAAAAAACAAATGCAGCTTCTACACTCTACATTCCGCAATTCATTCCCTATGGACCGAAATTTCCCGTTTAAAGTCGATTTGTAGCCAAACGGTGCGGTGAAGCTTTCCAAACAGTAATAGCAACTCGAGTTGGACCAAACCGTCGTTTTGATACCTTACACGTACGTGTATGTGGTGCGAAAGCTCTGGGAGGAGTTAGCGGACAAAGATCGGCGGAATAATAAAGAATAAAGAGTATAGATTACAATAGTGTGCACCCACACTAACAAGTAATAAACAGATTTAAAAACAAACAAGCAGGAGTTGGATGAAGTGTAAACGTATGTATTCCTACCCCCTTCACACTCTATTATCTTATGCAACTCATATTCACTCCACAAACTGAAATATACATACAGTACATTGTTGAATGAACAGCCTGTTTCTTGAAGTTAGAGTCTCCTCTAAATTGTAACCCCCCTCTCTATCACAGAATTTTTGGATGTTACCCGGGAGTGAATTGTTTCGTGCTTTAAACATGATTTGTGCAGTCTTAAATTCAGCCAGGGTCCCCGAGTTTCATGGCATGTGATTTAAAAAATAGTGTGTTTGTGTGTTCCAGATATCCCACCTTATTGATAATCAAATCAAAATCAAATTTATTTGTAAGGCCCGACAACACACGTTAATGTCCCCATGGGCCGGACACGTCTTCTTTAAACAAGTCAAGAAGAAACATCACAATAAGTCAAGAACAAAACAAGAACACCATAAAGTCCAAAAGATTTTAAATAAATATACGATTCCACAGACATACCCACATATAGTGTTTTATGTAGTCTTATGCATAATTACACATAGTTCATGTATAATATTGTAAAATAGCTTAGACATAGCCTACTTGCATAGAATAGTCATGTATAATAATGTATAATATTGCTGGCTGTACAATACTGCTGTACAATACTGCTGTAGGGCTATAATACTGCTGTTCATATCCAGTATACACATATTTACATTAAACATAATTGTAATGTTCGTGGTGCACAATAATGAGGAGATGGTGGTTTTGTATCAGAGCGTTTACTTGGTGTAGTTCAAGGTCCCATTACACAACACAATTGCCAACCGTCAAACCCTCTCGCCACCTAGGCTACTGCCTGTGACGTGATGACGTCACTGCGTAGTACAGTAGTTTGGATTACTACATTACTCCTTTTTTTTAAGAAGACAAACTGTCAAATAGTTGGTATTACAACTTAGTGTCAAATGAAACTCAGGAATAATGCTGCCTAATAAACATGTATAAATAACATTATACATTATACATCTTTGCACTACAGAACGGGTGTGAGTCAGTATTCAAGCATAACATGCATAAATTAACCATGAAACATTTCCGAAGGATACTTGTGAGGTTGAACAGTCTCTTTAAAAATGACTCATTCACAGTCCTTCAGTCATAGTCAAGGAGGTAAGCTGGAGGCTGTCTCTGCTGTCTGACTGGATATCTGGGCGGCGGTGCTGGTTCAGCATCTTCATTGTCGTCCGGATCAGGATCTATGTCTGGGTCTAGATGTGGCAGCGGACGTCGCTGTGCCTCGGGATGGATCTTTTTGAAGAATGAACTGTCTCGTTGTGACATAGCCATGCCGTCCAGCAGCCACCATGGAGCCTTTCACGCTTGTGACTGTGAGTGGTTCTTTTCTGTAGGGTGGTGTGAGTTTGTTCTGCCTCGGCTGACGACAGAGCACAGTATCACCTGGCACGATGTTGGATTGTGTAGCATGTCGTCGGTTGTCAGAATGAGCTTTCATTTTAGACTTCGCCTCAGTGTCTCTCTTGCGCACTGTCTCTCTTGCGCACCTCGCTGTCAGTAGGAATGGTGATACGACAGGCGGATGGTATCTTGGTGTTCATTGGTCTCTGGAACATCAGTTCTGCTGGTGATCTTCCTGTCGTGCAGTGGGGTGTAGATCTGTACTCATGGAGGAAGATGTTCAACTGCTGCTTCCATGGCAGACCTTGCATCGGGGCTATCCGGATGATCTTGCCAAGAGTACACATAAATCTTTCAGAGGTGGCGTTAGCCTGCGGCCACAAAAGTGTTATTTTCCTGTGATGAAATCCCATGTAACTGGCAAACTGGGAAAACTGTGAGCCGTTAAACGGAGGTCCATTGTCTGTCTGGACGACTCGGGGTATCCCAAACAGGGGGAAGACACTGTCCATGCTGGGTATTACCACATTGGCGGATGTAGAACGGATGATGTTCACTACAGGGTACAGGTGTGTAGTCGTCTACGATCACCAGCAGGTATTCTCCGGACGGGAGGGGACCGTAGAAATCTGCACTCACAGAATGCCACAGCGCTTCTGGTAGCTCTGACATCTTGAGTGGTTCCGTTCTTGTGATTGGAGTTGTAGCCTGACACGCTAGGCAGTTCCGACTGAGGGCTTCAGCCTGTTGATCAATGTTGGGAAACCACACCTTCTCTCGGAGGAGGGCTTTGGTCTTTGCAATGCCTTGATGGCTTTCATGTGCAAGTTCCAGGACTCTCTGCTGTAGGGACAGGGGCATGACGATCCTGCTTCCCCGGAGTATAATATCCTCGCTCGCTGAGAGTGTGAGTTCCGTGCTGACATGTCTATACTGCCATAGTGCATGAGCATTTGGTGTTTTATCTGTCACTCTGTGCCACGTGTCGTTCTTGATGTGGGCACTGACTTGTTGTAGCGTGTTGTCCTTTAATGTCTCTGTTTTTATCTCTTCCAGCGTCATCGCCTTGGGTGTGGCGAACAGAGATATGAAGTTGACATATTCCTCTGCAACTTTCGAGGCTCTTGTGTTCGTTCGTGGATGTTTGTATGGGGATCCGCTGGATTGTCCGCTCCCTTTTTGTAGACGATTCGAAAGTCATAGGGCTGGAGCCTGAGTCCCCATCTCTCTATGCGGGCAGGTGGCTTGGACCTTGGGTTGTTCCAAATCATTTCTAGCGGCTTGTGATCAGTCACTAGGGTAAATGGATGTCCGTAGAGATATAGATGGAAATGCTCACAACTCCACACAATCGCTAGACCTTCTCATTCTGTCTGTGAGTATCTCCTCTCAACGTCAGTGAGCGAGTGGCTGGCATATGCTATGACGCGTTTCTCTCCCTCTTTTCCTTGAGAGAGAATGGCACCCAGACCAAACGGGCTGGCGTCCACGACCAGTTCAGTGTCCTTTTTCGGGTCAAAGTATGACATGGTGGTGTTGCTTGTGAGACTCTCCTTGAGAGTTTGTAGTGCTTTTGACTGTTCTTCACCCCAGCACCAGGGCACTTCTTTCTTTGTTAGCTCTCTGAGGGGTGCAGTGATGGTAGAGAAACCCTGTATAAATCTTGAACAGTAATTTGCCATTCCAAGGAGGCTCCTGATCTCTGCAGGGTCCTTGGGTTCAGCGGCCTGATGTATCGCTGTCACTTTCAAGGGGTCTGCTGAGATGCCGTCTGCGGAAAAAATAAAACCAAAAAACTTTAGTCTTTCTTTGTTGTACTCACACTTGTCACGGTTGAGTATGAGACCACTTTCCTTCAGTCTGGCGAACACTGCTGTCAGAGCGTCGTCATGGGCCTTCTGGGTTGCACCATATACTATGATGTCATCGCTGAGATTTTTGACACCAGGGATGCCATGCAGGGATTGACATATGGCGTTCTGAAAAACTTCAGCAGCAGATGATATACCAAAACTCAGTCTCTTGTATCTTCTCAGACCCAGGTGTGTGGTGAAGGTAGTGATATACCAACTGTCAGGATGTAGCTCTAGCTGATGGTATCCTTTGTTGAGGTCCAGTTTTGAGAAGAATCTCGCACCGTTGAGCTTATCAGGATTCTTAGGCTTCGGAGGGGTCACAATGGGCGACACCCAGGGCGTTGGTCCAGTCACCCGTTCGATGATGTCGTCATCCTCCAGCCTTTTTTATTCTTCCTCAATCTTCTGTCGAACGTGAAAAGGCACTCTCCTGTGTGGTTGACACGTTGGCTGTACTGTATGTCAGGGTTTATGTGTAACTTCACCTGAAAATCCTTTACATTTACATTTACATTTAGTCATTTAGCTGACGCTTTTATCCAAAGCGACTTACAAGTTCTGTACGACAAGCCATCAGGAAGGGCACAACTCTATCAGCTGAGCAACAATGTTCATCAAAGTGTTGAGTGCTACAGTGTAGGTTAGTTTATTAGGACAAGTGCATGACAGTACGGTTAGTTAGGGTTAGATTTTTTTTTTATATTTTTTTTTTTTTTTTTATTCAGATAATGGTTGAAGAAGTGAGTCTTTAGTCGACGGCGAAAGATTGGACGTGATTCGGCTGTCCTAACTGGGGTGGGTAGTTCATTCCACCATTGTGGGGCAAGGACTGAGAATAGGCGACTTCTCTTTGATGACCCTCCCGGAGCTTGGATAGGAGTAGGTCTGAGGCGGCCAGAAGATGCAGAGCGTAGGGGTCTTGAGGGTGTGTAGTTAGAGACCATTGACCGGAGGTAGGCGGGAGCGGTTCCCTTTGCCGCACGGTATGCTAGGTCGAGGGCCTTGAAGCGGATTCGTGCAGCAATGGGGAGCCAGTGCAGGTCCCTAAGAAGTGGGGTGACATGGGCCGACTTCGGTAGGTTTGAGATCAGGCGGGCCGCTGCGTTCTGAATGAGTTGAAGAGGCTTAGTGGCAGTGGCCGGGAGGCCAGCGAGCAGTGCATTGCAGTAGTCGAGGCGGGAGATGACTGTTGATTGGACGAGGAGTTGGGTGGCTTCTTTTGTCAGGAAGGGGCGGATCCTTCTGACGTTGCTCAGGAGGAATCGGCAGGTTCTGGTCGTCGCTGCGATGTGAGCAGAGAAGTTCAACTGGTCGTCGAGGACAACACCAAGGTTCTTGGCGGTCGGGGACGCAGTCACAGCTGCATTCTCGACTGTGATTGAAAGGTCGGTTAGGGGGGAGGATTTGGCCGGCAGGTGGAGCAATTCTGTTTTGCTTAGGTTCAGTTTGAGGTGGTTGGACGTCATCCAGGCGGAGATGTCGGACAGACAGGCCGAGATCCGCTCAGAGACGTGGATATCTGAGGGAGGGAAGGAGAGGAAGAGTTGAGTATCGTCGGCATAACAATGGTAGGAGAAGCCATGAGACGTGATAATGTTACCCAGTGATTTAGTGTAGAGGGAGAAGAGAAGGGGTCCTAAAACCGAGCCCTGGGGGACACCCGTCCGCAGGGGGCGGGTGGCCGACAGGGTCCCTCTCCATGACACTTGGTAGGAGCGGTCATTGAGGTATGATGACAGCCATGTCAGCGCAGAGCCAGCCACTCCCATTCCTTTAGTTTTCCAATGCCGGTGAACAGCTCTGGGTAGCTGTCAATCAGTTCATCTGCCACGCTGCAGGTGGCGAGGTCGACACTGTTGATTATTTTAATAAGCCCAAGCTTACTAGCTGTGTCATAACTCAGGAGCGAATGTCCATTTCCTTTCAGCACGTAGAATGTTGCCTCCGTGTTTCTGTCCTTCGCCTGGACACTGCACTCGAAGACACCGGTGATGGGCAGAGCGTTGTCCGACCCATAAGAGAAGATCTTAGTCTTTGCTGCTCTCATCGTTGGTTTTGGCTCAAGCGTGTTAAACACGGTTTCACTTATTATGTTAACCGAAGCTCCAGAGTCAATCAGTACTTGCACTTTAATGTCATTGAGCCTGACATGCGTTCGAGGGTGTTTAGTGCAGGCTTCGCCATTCACAGCAAACACATATTGGTAGTCTTCACTGCTGGACGAATCTCTGTGTGCGCTGTGAGCACTGTGTGCGCAGCAAGATGTAGTGACTTGATTCACTTTTCTTGTGTTTCCATTTTCCATATGTGGTGTCTTTATCCTCACTTCGACCTGATTTCTCCTCTTGACTTTGTGCTGATTTATTTATATTCATACGACATACCCTGGCATAGTGATTTAGTTTTCCACATATGTTGCACTCTTTTCCCTTGGCTGGGCAATCTCCATTGTGAGGATATCTTCCACCACAATTCATGCATTGTTTGCTGTTGTTCCTATTTCCCTTGTAATCAGCTGACTGTGGCCTTTGCCTGTGTTCCAGCGCGTTGACAGCAGTGGTTGTTCCTTGCTCAATGCCCACAGCCTGCTGTTCTGATGACTCCAGTGTTCTCCAAAAGTTCAACAAAGCTTCTAATGTCATTTCGGGTTCTCTCAGCGCCCTCCTGCGGGCTCTCGAGGAACTGCAGCTCTGAATGAGCTGTGCTTTGATCTCGCCGTCTGTGTCGGCGAATTCACAGTCTTTGGCGAGCATACGGAGCTGAGTGTGATAAGTATCCAGATTTTCACCAGCCTGCTGCATAGCTTTTCTGAACTTATAAACAAGGAACTGCGTGTTTTTCTTTGGGGAGAAATATCCATTTAGCTTCGTCTTTGTAACATTATAATCATCATCAGTCCCGGCGAGAGTGTCATATATGTCATGCACTCGTTCTCCAGCCAAATGCAACAGTAAAGCCCTTTTCCTGCCATCATTCACAATGTTCATTGCTACTAGGAAATTGTCATATCTCTGAATCCACTTACTCCATCTCGTTCCCAATGAACTCGGGTCTGTCCCGTGTCGAACGGCAGAATAGCTGCTTGGCTTCCCATGAGGATGGAGTTCATCTCTTCTTCTTGCATCCAGCACCGTGTTAACGTTAGTTAGCGTTAGCTTTGTTTAGCTAAGCACGCACATCGGACCGGCAAACTTCGTGTTTTTTTTTCTTCCGTCCAGAAAGTTCGACAAGTCCTTCACATAGCGTATAGCCTATGTACCCACTTATATCCTCGTCGCCACTGTAATGTTCGTGGTGCACAATAATGAGAAGATGGTGGTTTTGTATCAGAGCGTTTACTTGGTGTAGTTCAAGGTCCCATTACACAACACAATTGCCAACCGTCAAACCCTCTCGCCACCTAGGCTACTGCCTGTGACGTGATGACGTCACTGCGTAGTACAGTAGTTTGGATTACTACAATAATATTCACCATTCCTTAATTACCATCATACCCACATCACATAGACTGCAGTGTATAGCATAGCAAAAGTATACCGTTACCTGGCCCATGGGGACATTAACGTGTGTTGTCGGGCCTTACAAATACATTTGATTTTGATTTGATTATCAATAAGGTAGGATATATCTGGAACATACAAACACACTATTTTTTAAATCACATGCCATGAAACTCTGGGACCTGGCTGAATTTAAGACTGCACAAATCATGTTTGAAGCACAAAACAATTCACTCCCGGGTAACATCCAAAAATTCTGTTATAGAGAGGGGGGTTACAATTTAGAGGAGAGTCTAACTTCAAGAAACAGGCTGTTCATTCAACAATGTATGTATATTTCAGTTTGTGGAGTGAATATGAGTTACATAAGATAATAGAGTGTGAAGGTATACTGAATACTGTCTATCTGTATGTCATGTATGTCATTATATGTTATGATGAATTGAAAATGGGGGACCCTGATGTAAACAAGACGAAAGTCTTTCTCTGGTCTGCATCCCCTTAACAATTGTGTGTATTGAGCCGTACTGTATTGTACCCATTCTGCAATCTGTTAATAAAGTTTTCAATCAATCAATCAATCAATCAAGGGGGAATACATACGTTTACACATCATCCTACTCCTGCTTGTTTGTTTTTTAATCTGTTTATTACTTGTTTTTTATTATTATTTATTTTCAATTTATGTTCGAAATAAATAAACGCATTCATTCAAGATATTGTGTGAGCAAAAGTATAGTTAATTTACTCATACAGTATGTACATCCTCTGGCCTCGCGCGGATCTCACATCTGTGCCCGCACAGTGCAATACTCCAATTCAGCCATTGGCAATTCAGCCATTGGGTGGGTGGCGCTGCTGAGCGGCCCTCACAGCGCGGCCGTCAGAGCGCGGCCCTGAGAGCGCCGCTGGCTCTGCGGCTCTGCAGCTGCATGCTTCTCGGATAGGACGTTCGAGTTGAGACACTGTCACCGCCAAGGAAACTATAAAAGAAGGAAGGGTCATCATCACGTCATTGTGTAGCGCGTGAACGCACATTGGTGCCAAGTGTGGAAACCTTCAGTTCGCCCAACATTGAGTTGAATCTGAATGGGATCAGCTGCATCTCCATTTCAGCATAGAACGCTGTTATTTTCACCCTTCCTTCTTTTCTAGTTTCCTTGACTCAATGTCGGGAGTTTTAAAGTTTTCAACTATTGATATTGATTGCTTTGCCTTTGACACAACAGGCAAGAGATTCAGAATACAAATTGGTGCCTTTATCTACACAAATATCACTTCACAATAGCTACACACGGTCAAAAAGACATCTGAAACAAACAAACATACATGCATCATGCATTCACCCATCTATCCATCCATCCATCCATCCACCCATTCATTCATTTATTCATTCACAACAATCCACCCATTCATTCATTCACAACATAATTATATATAGAAAGCAAAACACCTAAAGATCTTCCTTTAGTACTGGTATACATAATAGTTATGGCCTACAGAGAATTTGACTTTGTATTTTATAAAAACAACTTTACTATTATCTATTACAATTATTACGGTTTCATGAATCTTGTCCAAATGTATATTTGACCTACATTTAAAGGCCCAATCAGTGATCCAAGCGTAAAGAAATGGCCTCAGTACCAAAAATAGCTAATAGGAACAGAGACATGTGAGTTGAGTGTCTCAGCTCTTGATACAAGGGCATGAAATCAACAGATAGGGCCTAAATATGAGCTTGTATTTGCATATTTTGGCTGTTAAAAGTTGTGTTTCTTGGTCATGTCCGGGACACTAGTAAAATATTCATTGTGGTTTATGATGCATTAAAAATCTTATTTTCCATATACAGATCAGTCTCTTCACGAATGCAATATAGGCCTACACCACATTTATATGGTATAAATAAATAAATAAAACATGGATTGGGGCTTTAAAAGGTCATTCATATTAAATTAATATTGTAAAATGTATATATATTTATATGATGATGCTGATGATAATAATAATAATAATAATAATAATAATAATAATAATAATAATAATAATAATAATAATAATAATAATAATAATAATAATAAATAAATACCAAAATACAATTATTGTTGATGCTGTTTGTGGTGACTATATCTAGGGTTTCACAAACTATACCAATCCGCTAACAGGCAGCCCTCAATTCTCAAGGTAAATACACATAAGCTTTATTTTTTATTATCAATAGATAAGTACATTATGGCTTTAAACATCGAAAGAATTGTTAAGAAAGGCCTTTGATTAAAATAACACGCTGCTCACCACTAACGCGATGCAATCAATCTGAAATTCTAGGCGCGCCGTCTCCTGTTTTTTTTGGCCTATAAGTGGCATCGATATTTTGTTATTGCATATGATATGGCCATAACTTTAAACCTTTTACATAGTCAACAACGATTACAATTTAACAGCAAAATAGATTGGAACATGTCATCTTTGATAGTAACTTATAGCTATCGTCAGTACCTGAGGCTAGAACCCATCCTATATTCATAACATCTAAAAATCTCTATAGTTTAGTCGAATGTATTTCCAAAACCATGGATTTATATAATAAACATAGGCTATAGTCGCTTAAAATGACTTTATCCACATAGGCTTGTATTTTAAATCAATGGGATAATATTCTGAAAATATGAAAGTCCCCAACTACATTCACCAAAAAACGATGGGTGCGAATAAAATATTGCCCTGTATCTACCACTTTCAAGGTTGCATTTATTAGCGATCTTTGGTCAAAGGTCACACAAACATTGTCCACATCACCGCGTTATTGGCGTAACGTTTGGAATTTAGGCCAACAGACCTTATCCACGTTCTCCCTATAATTTATATATATATATATGATGTCCTAATCCCCGAGTTATGGCCTTAATCACTTGGTGTAGTATGCCAACAGTGAACTCCTGACCTCACTTGAAAATCCTGTTGGGGATAATGGGCGATTGTCTCTAGAGCACATCATTATATTGCATCTCGTGTTTAAGTCACCAATACGTATTATAGAAGTGAGAATATAAGGATAAAGCCTGCATTATGTTTTAATGGGTACACTTAGACCTATAGAGTTTATGTTTCATGATAATAGTAACCTATATAACCCCTTGTGTATTGCATAACTCCTCACACAAGGGCATCATTTGTTGTAATCACTTTATTTACATTTAAATCAGTACTTACTTCCACTATATGAACCTCTGCATGAAGGCTTGTCGAAGACAGCAGCCGGGTTAAATCCGCTCTAAGGTCATCCAGCGGGCAGAGTGTGAGATTAATACATGGGATTCTATAGTTTTATGAATTAAGAAGACCATCAAATAATTCCTCCACAATGTTGACAATTGCTATAACGTCAGATCAAGGAATTAAGTAGGCCTATACCGTATTACGCTATGCATCTTGGGAGGCGTTGATATTCACTCATGGCATGATAATATATATATATATATATTCTTTTTTTATGTTCAAGACAAAACAGACAAACAGAAACACGCATTTCACGTTGTATGACATGTTATATTTCTGAGGTCAAGCAAATATAAAGCTTCTTGAACTATATATGCAGATAGAAAAACACATCCTTATTGCCTGATGAAGGGTCATTAAGGTTGCTGCTGTCAAACTAGTAGGTCTGTTTGGCAAATGTATATGTCGTTAGGCTGTACAAGTGTAAATGGACGCATGATGCGGCCATTTACACTTGTACGTCACGCATGGAAGTGTGAAACCATGGCCATGCCGCGGCCCTGCAACATTTAAATACACATGGAACGCCCTATAAAGTCAGCTATATGCCTGCTTATAAAACTATGCAGAAAATGCCCCCCCCCCCCCCAACGAAATTAATACTGTGGTGTATCTAAGCGCTCCGCACTGGATGAAGGGCCCACGGTCCGCGAGGCTCCCGTATCAGCTCAAGCCTTTAGCCAGGGTTCACTCAAAGGGCATTTTCCTCCTCCAGGACAGGAAGTCAACGAGAGGGCACCGTCGTCGGCAACGTCATTGAATCGAGCACATTCATTGGCTCGAATCCAGGTTGTGCAGATGCCATTGACACAAATCATATCTGACTGACACACAAGAAAATCTGCTTTATGGAAAGCAACTCCATCACTCTGGCACGGGGCATGTTTGTAATGTTGCTTTAATGTCATCACAGATTATTTCTTATATGAAGAACGCCTCTTATTTTTGTTGGTTCAAATGAGCAAAATTAATAATTAATGTATATAATTCGGCCTAAGGTCTATTAATTTAGCATGTCCCAACGTTTCATCAATACGATTAGTTATAAAATGCATTGCTTTTTCGTCTTCATATGGGAAAAGAGTTTAGGCAACAGTATTAATAAAAGCACGAATATGTATTGACTTTTTTTGATCCTGCATTAAATATAGTTGCGCGCATTATAGGATTAATCACGTTCGCCATCCCCTGATCGTGCATGTTACTGCCGCCACCGCCTGGACACTGTTGTATGGCTAGTTCCAGGCTACCCGAACGCATGAAAACTTAGAACTTAAACTTTAAAATAGAAGCCAAGGAGATTCAAATAAGTACACCGACAAATTGTAGCGGCGAAATCACAACACAAGAGTTATAGGCTATCATATCATCAGTTATAGGCTATCATAACATTGCTTTATTTAGCTGAATCATAACGGGTTTTACCTACCAGTGAGGGGAAGAGTTGCATGCACGGACGCCATGAGCAATAAGTAGCCTATGGTTATATCTTAGTAGGCTAACTACAATAAAGTAAATAACAATTAGCAACACATGCATTGAGTCTGACACAGAAGTACTGCAGCCTGTAGGCCTGGAAAGGAGACACATTTAAATTATGTTTCCATTAACAGCGAAATTGAAAAGGTGCAGGTTTTAGCCAATAAACTTAATGAAGCCAAGCCCCCCAAAATAAAAGTTTCAGAACAGCCTCCTCGTCAACACGACATTATTAGCCTATATTAGAGGACCATCCTTAATTGTTCTTACACAACAGGTAGCTAGCAGGGTACCAGAAGGATTAAAAACAGTAGCAGCCAGCTGGCATTAAAATGATGGTGTTGTTAATGTTGACCCGTCTGCGACAATTACGTCAAAGTATGAAATTGCCCTGTAGGCCTATGAGACGTGTCTGTGGGATTTGAGAAAGAATGCACACTTCCGGTATTTTGAGCTCATGGGAGAGAGCTCCAATCAACAGTCATTATTGTATCCACCCCGCGCTCTCTCGCCCTCCCCACACGAGCTCCATGTAACGCGGAAGTGCAGTGGCCTATTCCTGTATTTACAACTTTTTCAGTATCATCTGTTGCGCGTTCAATCGCGTGCGGCCTATTTATGCAATCCGTGTTGTCCAAGGCTCCTATCTACACCCAACTCATGGTCTTAAATGTGATGGTGTCTATGTTTGCCAAGTCAACCGACAACCACATACACGGCTCATTCAAACGAATTCACACGTTTTAATGGGTTTAGCTAATTACATTAAACAGCCTGCAAGGGGTCTCGTGAAAAGTAGCCT
Source organism: Notolepis coatsorum (assembly GCF_963971535.1). Taxonomy (NCBI): domain Eukaryota; kingdom Metazoa; phylum Chordata; class Actinopteri; order Aulopiformes; family Paralepididae; genus Notolepis; species Notolepis coatsorum. Next base: position 111,795,432 of record NC_140173.1, on the reverse strand, counting down.
CCAGCGCGCGCCCCCCCCATCCATAAAAAAACTGTGGAAATACACATCCTGGCGTGGTCGTCATCTCTAATTGCCTCTAACTGGAATGAATGAATGAAAACTGATTTAACAGATTGCAGAATGGGTACAATACAGTACGGCTCAATACACACAATTGTTAAGAGATGCAGACCAGAGAAAGACGTTTGTCTTGTTTACATCAGGGTCCCCCATTTTCAATTCATAGTGACATTTATGACATGATACACAACATGACATCATGACATTTATGGCATAGGGACATGCATGACATACAGGTATATAGTACTGTTACATTTGTGATATACGATACAGTACTGTTACCCATAGATCCTAACAGAGAATATACATATGATGGGGAGGAGACTGTACATCAGGAGGGCGTGGGTGGGTGGGGAAAAATATATAGCCTACATACGGTGGGGAGAGATTGAATACATACATGGGGAGGAGACATTTGGACATTTATGGTGGCCAGTTTCAAATTGCAGCCTCCCGTATGTGCTCTTTAAGAGCGGTTTTGAATGTGGGTAGGGATTCACATCTTTTTACGGCTGTGGGTAGGGCGTTCCACATTGATGTGGCATAATTGCTAAATGTCTTTAGTTCCTTGTTTGTGCCGAATCTGGGTTGCACATGATTTGTGGAGCTCCCTCTGGTGTTGTGGGCGTGGTATTCACTGACCTTTGGGAAGTATTTCGACATGTACCTGTGTGGTTTAGTGTATCTTGTAGACCAGGCCCATTGCAAGTTGCTGTACTCTGTCGTCTACTCTAAGCCATCCTAGGCAGGGGTGCAGTCGTGCACACACGCGGTTACACGGCGTGTTATTAGTAGTCACTCAGGGCAGAAGTGCGCGCAATGATAAGTACCCGGCCGTTGTAGAAAGCTACCCGGCCGGCGGCCGCCACTTCTCACCTAGACTTTGCATAATAATAGGAACCTACGAGAAGGTGGGGGGCTGCTTGATCTCCATTGTTATGCATAATAATCATCTGTTCTGTGCGCAACTGAGGGAACACGTGGCGTGTAACCAGTTCCCATATTACGACTGCACCACTGATCCTATAGGTCAAAGTGGGCAGGGGTGAGGTGGGTTCTAGGAGTAAGGTCAAGCAGTAGTCTGACCAGTTTGTTTTGTGATGTTTGTCATTTAGTTTTTAGCGCCTTTGAGGTGCTTTGGTACCATGAGGTGCAAGCATAGTCGTAGTACCCTTGAATGAGTGCTCCTGCCAGAGTCTTCAGGCCGTCTGGAATGTTAAGTGTCACCACACCTATCCATTGACGGTCGGCCGACCCCAGCCCCCCCCCCCACACACACAGGTACACAGGGGGAAAAATAAAGGTAAATAAATAAAAATAATGTGTCGACTGGTCTGGGAAGGCACAGCCTGCCGTGCCTTACACACCCGCCGCCTATGGCCTCTAGGATGGAACCCATGGGTATGTAATTTCATCTTTCCTTGTGACAATATTGTCACCCACTGTAACTGAGAAGCTGTCGGTCTTGCTGAGTTTGTAATTTGAGCCGAAGAGAATGGACTCTGTTTTACCCATGGTGTAATGATAGTTTGTTATCAGCGAGCCAGGTGCAGATTCTGCCGAGTTCTGAGCTGAGGGTTTTTTCAACCTGTAACTTGTTCTTGTCAGAGACCAGCAGGGCTGAGTCGTCCGCGAACAAGAACAAGTTGCAGTCACAAGCTGACGACATGTCATTTGCATGAATTAGGAACAGTAGCGGTCCTAGTATGCTTCCTTGTGGAACACCACAGCTCACTGTGGAATGCCCTGTTTTCAAACGTGACCAGGTGTCGTATGAATGGGTCATTGGTGATCTTTAAAACTAAAATTTAGACCTGTGTTTAGCAAGAGCCAGAGAAGAATCAATCACTATAACGCAGAGCTGTTTGTGGATGGCTAATTCGTGCACGGAAAACTTTCTCCAACTTTTCCTATAACTTGAGAAAAAAACGAATATCAGACGAAATATTAGGCCAAATGGGCATTATGTTCTAAGCTGTCGCGAAATTATTTATCAGATCAAACTTCCCCGCTAACGGCTTGTCTATACTATAGAATGGTCATTGGACGAGGGCGCATGACTAACCCTATAGCCTGCGCATTGTAGGTCCATCAAACACATTTTTGTATTATACTCTGAATTATGACTAATAAATCACCTCGATGACATGACCTGTCACAATAAAGTATAATGTTCACTGGCAACTATCAGGCCAATGACCACTGAATATAGGATGTCAGTGTCGGCTACTTTTTTTTTGGATAGACCTGCGAGATACGCGTCACCTTGCCAAAAGTTTTCCAGAATCAGAAAGGTCTTTATTACCAAGTTTACACATACAAGGAATTTGATTTGGCCGCTTGGCACATTAACGGACATTTTATCACAGTTGTGTGTCTTTTGGTTGGTAAATGGCCTATAGAACATGCTTTAAAGTGTTCGCTTCTGAGGACAAAACAACTTAAAGTGTTGTGGTCCATGTGTTGAGGTATACCTGGGCAGTTGTTTTGTGCACCATGGCCTTTTGTAGCTTATATACAGTCGACCTGACCATGAACTCTTTTTTATGGAGCTTAAACAAGATTTACAGAACTCATTAAGCCAAGTCTTAAGACTGTACTTTACACAAAACCACTAATCTCATTGTTTTAGACGTGACTGACAATACAAGTGTATAGTCCGAAACGACACTCTATGGAATGGTGCAGAATGGTCCTTCGCATCATATGGGCTATAACATAATAGTCTACTTCAAAATGTTCTCCAAGTCCTTCCTCAGCAAGGACAGATACTATTAACTATAAATTATAGGTGAGATTTTATAGGCCTATACTATACATTTAGATTAGGTGTATAAGAATATGAGCAGAAATAGTAAGCTAATGTTTTCCTTTCAAATGTCACACCTTGTAACAATATTATATCTTATTTTGTAATTAGTGAAATTCAGACAGCATAATGAAATCCACAGCCTCACTATTTGAGTTCATTTGTGTTTTTCGTTTAGTCATCAGTAGGCCTAGCCAAAATTCTAAAACATATCTTTATTATATTATTATTATTATATTATTATCTTTATAGTACTTTATGGGCTAAGAAATTATATACTGATAATATACAGTATAGCTTCAAAATAGATAGGCTTTAATTCAAAGTTTGAATACCTTGTCAACCATATTTTAGTGACTAAAATAGACTAAATGTATCATTTAGTAAATAGGTAAATAGCACACATAAGGAAAAACACTTATTTAAACACATTAAATACTTAACACTATACGTTTCTTCTTATTTTTCTTATTCTTATAGTGTTATTATTTGTATAATTATTATTCTGATTATTATTGTTATTGTTGTTGTTATTATTTTTATCATTATAATTTAATTCTATATATATCAATTTAGGCTAATAAAAATACAGCCTATTTATAATGATCATAAAGGCATTTATAGCTTTGTAGGTAAGAACGCAAGAAATAAGTCTTCACAGCAAGCCATTCAATTATTTTAATTCATTTATTCACCTTTTGAGGTGTGAGTTTTTATATATTTATTTATTTATTTATTTATTATTTATTTATTTATTTATTATTTATTTATTTATTTATTTATTATTTATTTATTTATTTACTATTTATTTATTTATTTATTTATTTATTTATTTATTTATTTATTTATTTATTTATTTATTTATTTATTTATTTATTTATTTATTTATTTATTTATTTATTTATTTATTTATTTATTTATTTATTTATTTATTTATTTATTTTCCTCAGAATTCTAGTTTTATGACCAGTAGCCATTGTTACGTCACCATAGAGTGTTTATTTCTAAACATTCAAACTGTAGCCTATACAATGTCAATGTGATTAGTTTCTTCACAACTGATTAGTCATAAATATCAATTTCACTGTTCTGAATAATCTGAATTAGCTCAAAACTAATGTGTGCGTGCGTGCGTGCGTGTGTGTGTGTGTGTGGGTGTGTGTGTGTGTGTGTGTGTGTGTGTGTGTGTGCGTGCATATGGTATGAGCACGCATGTGCACACGAAGCAGAGTAGCCCTTCATTGAAATTATTCAGTGCTCTCAATTAAAGACACATTAGCCGCTGCTTGTTATATATTGCCCACAGTTTAACAATGCTAATCTCTATGACATATCCTTGGTTTAGTGTAAAAGTAAAGAGATCCCTCACTACTGGGCTGCTAAATCTTCAGTGGCTCCTTTCCTTGTCCTAGTGCTCCCGTGACTAAGCAGCTACCTTCCAGTTTCTACAACTACACTCCCCTCTAGTGGAGTCCAATTTTATTGGGACAACAACACATTGGGCATACTGAGAAAATTGTTTGCGAAAGTACCTCAGAGAATTTATCTGGAGCATGTGTAGGCTTATAGTAGGCCTTTTTTCTCTCAAGTAAACGTGTTTTGTTTTATTGTATCAGTATGGTATCTTTTTTGTGACCCATCAAAAGTGTGAAATATACACCAGAAACTCAAGAAGCTCTCTGTTGCCACTGTACATGGTCCAGGACACGTGTTTTTGCTAGTTTATTTGTGAGAGGCAGTTTGGAAGTCCTCTCTGGAGATACATTGTGGATGTCCAATCCACATTTAAAATGTAAACCAAGTGTTAGTTCTGCGATATAGAACGTCAATTTCATGTCAAATTGAGGCACAGAGGCAGAGCTAAAGGACTAACATGACCTTTTGAAATGTAAAGTCCCAATCCAGATTATTTTTTATTTATCTACTTTTACCATATTGAAGGATATATTCACATGATTAAATAGATTGATTTGTAGATGGAATATACGCTTTTTGTAACGTTCAATCTTAACCCATTGTAAATCAGAATATATATGTTTTACTGCAGTGTTTACAAACATTACCAATGTAAATGTACTTTTTACAGGCACAAAATAGGCTACAGAAAATACAATTTAAACCTATTGTTGACTCTGGTTTTAGTCCCTGTGAAAACATTTCCCTATTCCTTTTTTTGCGGTGGTGGGGTTACCCATTTATTTTTGTTCCAATTATAGATTGGGCTTTTAAACATTGAGATAAATTGGACATCTCTAATTTAGATTTCGTTTATTTGCGCCTATTGCGCACACGCTGAAAATGTTCATGCACCTTGCATTCGCCCATGGCCACGCCTGCTCCTGTGTTTCCTTAAAACACAGGGTGTGGCCACTTCCATGCCCTTCCTCGATTTTTCACGCGTGATTTTTGCTACATGCACCGTCAATCAGTGGAACGTTATGAAGAGAAAAGAGAAGTTAATATATCGGCCCGACGCTGGACTTTCTTCAGATTCCCATCACCAGCTTGGCAGAGGACTGGAGAACGCCACACGGCATACGGTAGTCGAACCGAACCGTGGTCAGGTAGGGCCGGCGGCAACGGCAACATGCAGCGTTGGCGCTGTCACTGTCGCCCATTGTCCCGGGCCGTGAGGCAACCGGGCGGCACGTGTGCAGCGCAGGGGGCTTTGTACTCGGGTAAACGCAGACAACAAGCAATGCTATTACGTGTTTTTCCCAGTGTCATGGCGCTCGCCGCTGCTGCTAATGGGGCTCCACTCCCGTGTGTCGGGAGGAACCAGAGGCTGTGCCCAGGGTTTCCCCCGATTAACCCTTATGTCGCTGAGGGACAGATGGTGTCTAGTGTTAAGGGCCTAACCGAGGCTTATCTACCTTTTACACAGGTAGATGGCCTGGTAGGGGGGCTTAGGGACGGTGTGCCGCGCTTAGAGAAGCAGCTTGCCTCGGTCCTCTGCCCAGATATGGTAGAGTGGCACCCAGACCGGAAGCCGACACCGAGGGGCGAGTCGGCCCGGCAGATGGCTGAGTGGGCCGATGAGGCTTATACCACCGCAATACAGAACCTAGCAGCAACAAATAACATTGCTCAGTTAGTTGCTTTTCTGTCAAAAATGGTGTCAGGCGGCGGGGTCTTGGGGCCGGACGACGCCCAGACCCTCGCTCAGGCTTTTGAAGTTATACAGCTTTTAACGCAGCCGCAAGCTATAGCCTCAGGGAAAGGGATGACGCTTTCAACATTTATGCACAGATATCTGTGGTTGGAGCAGTCCCCCCTGGAGGAGGAGAGGAGAATTCCCCTCCTCAGGGTCCCCCTCTCCGAGGATGGACTTTTTGGTTTGTCAGCGGAGGCGTCGGCGGCCTATAGCCAGGCCCCCACGATGCCCCACACCTCAAAGCCAGAGGTGAGAGTATTGTCTCATCAGCGGCTGCTGCGAGACCCCCGACCAGTGGCCTTGCAACCAGTGGCGTCATTTCAGTAAAAGGCAAGGTATGGTGAGGAGGGGGGGGGCGTCTCTACATTTCGTAGCTCCATTTCTGCAGACCCCTCTCTGATTGGTTGAACTCCATTTCTGCAGACACCTCTCTGATTGGCCACTACGCCCATGTGACCGCGGCAGCGCGAGAGAGCTGCAGTGCGGAAATAGGCTGCATTCTATTGCCATTCTCTGCGACAAACTCTAACCTTAACCAACTCCGAAACAGCGCCTAAACTTAACCCTTCTAACCTTAACCAACTCCGAAACAATGCCTAACCTTAACCCTAACCTTAACCAACTCCGAAACAATGCCTAAACTTAACCATAACCTTAACCAACTCCGAAAGAATATTGCCATGCTCTAAGACAAACTCTAACCTTAACCAACTCCGAAACAGCGCCTAAACTTAACCCTTCTAACCTTAACCAACTCCGAAACAATGCCTAACCTTAACCCTAACCTTAACCAACTCCGAAACAATGCCTAAACTTAACATGCCTAAACTTAACCGCCGAAAGAATGCATGTTAAAAAAAATTGCCCCCCTTGGTGGAATTTCTTTGTCAAATCAGTTGTGCAATAGTCACTTTTGGTGAGTTGTTTCTATACAATTCAGTTATATGACATTTAGGTATGACACAGGACTACACAAGCATTTTTAGTATAGAAATGTGTCAACAGACTAAAGCAGGGAACCACAATATTTTGCATACGAATTATGCAGAATGTAATATCATAACAGTCTATTACTTTTCTTGCAATTGAGCCAATTTTCCTTAGGTACGGTTTTGAGGTGTGTGTTCAACAGAATGTAGTATCAAAAACACATTCACAAAAAGTATGGGTTACTGAATGCTGAACTGCACTATTATAATCACTAAGCCAGACCTTACCTGTGTCCCTGTATCACTTGTCTCTGCTGCCCTTTGATAAAAAAAACGTCCCTATGTCCATTTTCCTTTTTTTTGGGCATATTTCAGTTAGTCACAGTAAAAGTCACCTAGTAAAAGTGAGATAATTGACAATATCAAAACATGCTAGAGCTGTACCGAATAGTTCGAAGCTTCATTCATAATGTTGACATTCGGATTCTAAATCAACATAAAAAACTTTAATCATTTTTTTTTTTACATTTTTATTTGCCAAGGTATGGCGAGTGCCATACCTTGCCATACCAAAATGACGCCCCTGCTTGCGACCCCCGCCCGAGACACTCTGGCGCTTGGAGCGCATAATGAAACAGAGACACAGGCTCTCACGGTGCCGACAGCCCCGGGCGGCCGTGGGTTCAGGCGAATTTGAAGGGCGCATCTCACTGTTTTCTAGCAAAGCTCTCTGTTCACCCCCTCGTATACGATACGAAAATAAGGGCTCTGTTCCCCCTCTGGCGTTGGGCCGCGTTCCTGCAGGGAAGCGTAAGCGGCCCGACATGTCACTTCTCATGACAGAGGCTGATACCCAGGTCCTTGCTACGCCTGGGTTTGTCTATGAGAATGTTGTACTTTCAGAAGGCCCCTTCGCCACACGCCCGGCGTGTGCGCTTAGCGAGCCTGGTGCTGTATATGATGACGGAGCGGGTTTCCTTGTCTCAAAAAAAGGTTGTCAGAGTGGTAACCCTTGGCCATGTCACAGCGACGTAGTGTCACAGCGCGGGTTCCCTCAGCCTCGCCCTCGCCAGGCTGGGTATTACGCTTGTGCTTCCCCCGCCCAGACTAACAGTCTACATAGCGGCAGTGCGTCAGGCATGTGTAATTTGAGTGATAGTAATATCACTACAGGGTTACACCGTTACAGTGTGTGAGGAGCTTTTACTCAAGGCAGAGTGAAGACCACACATTATGCATGTCCAGCCGTAGAGCAGGCCATCCCCAGCGGGCTAATCGCTTGGCTAAAACGGGACAATGCTCAGCAGGGGCGCCGCCTCGTCCACAAACCCCTGACACAGGAGTGATGACTAGGGATGGGAATTGATAAGATTTTATCGATACGATTCCATTATCGACTCTGCTTATCTATCCGATTCTTTATCGATTCCTGCTAATTTATCATTTAAATAAATAAATTGGAAATGCAACAGAACTAAGCTGGTTAGAATAACAACATGCAACTTGACATTTCTGATTGTCATTTATTGTTGGGCCCCCATGTCAGAAAAATACAAAAACTACACTTATACACTTAAATAAAATAATGTATGTGAGATTCTCACTAATTTTTTATTTTTTTTTATTCTTAAACTAATTTAATCTATTGAATAACGACCTGTTCAATGCAACTACAGTTCAATATCTTAAACTAATTTAATCTATTGAACTGTAGTTGCATTCAACTGGTCGTTATTCCTCTGTCTTTTGGAAGACCAGCGCACACACACTCACACACACACAGACGGCTCCCTCCCCGCTAGCCCCCACCCTCTTCTAGTCAGCCTGCTCTCTCTCTCTCTCTCTCTCTCTCTCTCTCTCTCTCTCTCTCTCTCTCTCTCTCTCTCTCTCTCTCTCTCTCTCTCTCTCTCTCTGTGTGTTTGTGTATACGCGGAGCAGCGTGTATGGAGCAAGGTGCTAGCGTTAGCTCCGCGCAGCTAACGCTAGTTTACCCCGAATTAAATGAATGACTAGGTTGCAAAGCATAGTCGTTTTCACTGCACATAGAAGCAGTCAAACAGCGGGAGCATTTCGGGAGCATATGACCAAAACCCAGGCAATTTCGAGCCCTTAAGGAATCAAATAGTCTGCTCTATGGCTGCATGCTAACGCTAACGTTATTGTTTTTAAATGCGCAACGGTCGGAAAAACCTGGCAGCGATAAGAGGGATCGATAGTCACGGAGGCATGCGATTCCAGGAATTGGACAATTAGGAACCGGCTCCCAACGGGAACCGGTTTTCGATTCCCATCCCTAGTGATGACTGCTGTTCCCCCCGTTTCAAACCGCCCCTTTCTGTTGGGGTCCCCCCATGGGTGTAATTGCCCCGACCCCAGCCTCGCTGGCAGAGTCAGGGTGCGAAACCCAGACCCCACGAGATACCTTGCTGGCGGAGTCAAGAGGAACCCTGACCTCACGAGACCCCTTGTTGGCAGAGTCAGAATTCGCAATGCACAGCGGGAGTGACCGGGTTTCCTATTCACAATTCTTAGCGGGTCAACCCCAGTTGGCTGCGAGGCCGCTTTGTGATTTTTACCACGTGTGGCTACAGAAGTGCCACATGTCGGTATGGATGGAGAGAACGTTGAGAGCGGGGCTCGTGTTGCAATTTGCACACACTCACCCGCCGTTTTTGGGTTTGAAACAGACTCTGTTATCAGAGCCCACGGCAGCGACAGCCCTGGCCGACGAGATTCAATCTCTGTTGACGAAGCAGGCCATCGTCGCAGTCCCACAGGAGGACGCGATGAGTGGGGTTTACTCCGGATATTTTCTGGTGCCCAAGAAAACGGGGGGTATCAGACCCATACTGGACCTGTCCTTGTTCAATCGTTTGATTGCGGTGAGAAGGTTCAGAATGTTGACCGTCAAACGCCTGTTATGTGCTGTCAGAGTTGGAGACTAGTTCACCTCCATAGACCTGAAGGATGTGTATTTTCACATCCCGATCTTTCCTCCTCACAGAAAATTCCTGCGCTTCCTGTTTCAGGGAATAGCATACGAATACCAGAGACTGCCGTTCGGCTACTCTCTGGCCCCTCGCACCTTCACCAAGTGCTTGGAGACCGCGCTGGGGCCTCTGTGTCGTCAGGGAATACACATTTTATTCTACCTGGATGACATTCTGGTCCTCAGTCGGAGGAGGTCGCCAGGACTCACACCAGGCGGGTGGTGGAACACCTCACCACTCCTCTTCCCAGCCAACAGGTGGAATACTTGGGCTTGATTCTAAGCTCAAGGTCTATGAGGGCGTCGAGAGGATATTCTCGGTGCACTCAGGGGGTTCCGTCCTGGCAGGACGGTTACGGCGCGGTTCGTGATGCGCCTGCTCGGCATGATGGCATCTGCCCACTCCGTGGTCCCGTTTGGCCTCCTCTTTATGAGGAGGATACAGGGGTGGTTTTTCAGTGGATGCCTTTTTCAGTGGATGCCTTCTCGACATACCCGTGGCCACCTGGGATTCTATATGCATTCCCCCCATACATCTGATAGCCCAGCTGTTGGAGCGGGTACGTCAGGAGCGCAGGACTTTGATCCTGGACAGAGGCTCGGCCTTGTGGTTCCCGGCCCTAATTCAACTCCTGGTGGCCACGCCGTGGCCTGTCCCATGGTCGCCACAGGCCCTCTCTCAGGCACACGGCTCGTTGTTTCTGCCGCCTGTCCTGGGGCAGCCTCTAATGGCTTGGCTGCTGAGAGGTTGAATTTGGAGGGGATGCGTCTTAACACTAGTGTGATTAGCACCATCCAGAATGTGCACGCTCCGTCCACTACTGCGGTTTACACAGGGAAGTGGCGTATGTTTCGAGAGTGGTGTGGGCTGAGGGTCTGGACCCGGTATCATGTCCCCTGAACTCGGTTCTGTCCTTCCTCCAGTCCAGTCTATCTTGGATAGGCTTTCGGCCTCAACAGTGAAAGTATATGCCGCGGCTTTGAGAGCAGAACGTTATTCAGCCACCCTCTCGTGAGACGTTTCCTGCTGGGCGCACGGCGCCTTAAGCCTGTTGAACGTGCTCTGTCCCCGAGCTGGGACCTCCAACTGGTCCTGGGGGGACTGTCGGGGGCCCTGTTTGAACCTCTTGAGCAGGCGCCGTTGGATCGGCTGTCTTTCAAGACGGCGTTCCTTCTGGCCATCACCTCCGCTAAACACGTGGGTGAGCTATGTGCTCTTTCGGTTCGGCCAGAGTGTCTGTCTATGCAGGGTGATAACAGCGTGACTCTGAGGCCCAATCCAGCCTTTGTGCCAAAAAATATCCGGAGTTCTTATCGCTCCAGGGATATTATGCTACAGGCGTTTCACCCTACCCCTCACATAGGTGAGTTGGAGGGGAGCCTTCGCCTGTTGTGTCCTGTCCATGCGCTGGCGGTGTACCTTAGGCGCACACAGGACCTCAGGGCTACCAGTCAACTGCTTGTCTGTTACAGTGGCCTCAATGCGGGTAAGGCGATACAGTGGCCTCAATGCGGGTAAGGCGATGTCCAAGCAACGCCTGTCACATTGGTTGTGCGAGGGCATTGCCCTCTGCTACACTTTGGCCGGACAGGTTCCCCCCGCAGGTGTCAGGGCACACTCCACTCGTGGAGTGGCAGCCTCTGCTGCCCTGCTTTGGGGGACCTCGGTGGAGGACATCTGCGCTGCGGCCTCCTGGTCCTCCCCGGGTCCTTTTGTCAGATTTTACCACATGGACATGACTGGGGGCTCTGTCTCCCAGGCAGTCCTGAGTACCGGGACTTCTCATGCACCCCGCCACCAGATGGGCTAGCAGGAGTGTGTGGCGTTGTGAAGAAGGAGCAACCCTCTTTTGGAGTGGTTGTCTCTCCGGTATGCCAGCTGACCCCACGAGATTATGAGGGGGAGCCTCCTCGGGGAGGTTCACTCCTCAGAATTTTCAGAGCCTCCCCCTCAGTGAGAGAACCTCCTCAGAGCATTTCAGAGCCTCCTCCTCAGTGAGTTTTCAGAGCCTCCTCAGAGAGTTTCAGAGCCTCCTCCTCAGGGAGTCTTTGCGGCGTACCAGGCGGAGAGGAGCCGTCACCTGTTGTGTCCTGTCCGTGCATTGGCGGTGTACCAGTCAACTACGTGTCTGTTACGGTGGCCCCAACACAGGTTAGGTGCTGTCCAAGCAACGCCTGTCACATTGGTTGTGCGAGGGCATTGCCCCCAGTTTTGTCATTGATGCAATTCTTTTCTGCAGTTTTGATCATGGAGTTTACGTAATTTCTTAGTCTGTTTCTTTGCAGTTTGAGTTCAGTCACGTGGGCTTGGAGTTCACTGCTCAAGCTTTTGGTAAGATTTGACTGACTTTTACGAAACTCAGTGTTGTGAGGACTACACCTGAGCAGGTACCGCAGCCCATTGGCTCCCCCCTGAGGACTCAGCCCCGACCTGCACCTGAGCAGGTGCCACAGCCTGTTGGCCGTCCTAGATGCTCGTGCCTCACAGCTGATCCTACTCTTCAATCAGCGTTGGCTGTCGCTTCCCCTGAGACTATAAGTTTGTGATCCAGCCTTGAGGACGGCGCAAGTTCGTTCTGTTGGAACATATGTTTGTTGCGTCTTAAAGTAATTCTCTAGACAATTTAGTCTCTCATTGTTCTCGTGATTACATTCAGATTTCTGTGTACTTAACTCTTGTTGTTGGTGCGCTTGTTATCTGCTTGTTGTTTAATCCTAACCTCGTTCTTCTCTCCCCTCTAGCGTGGGTAGATGTTGGCTGGTTTACTAATCTCGTGTTATTTTTCTCTTGTGCCTGTTTGGGAAGACGTCGCTCCTCGTAGCCGCAGCGCGCACGTCGCGTTCAAGTTCACTCGTTCCTCTCCCGTGGTTCTTTTCTCCCCCTACCTCGCCAAGTCCCTTGCGTGTTATTTCCTCGGGCGTACTCCCGATATTATTTTCCTGGCGTTGCTGAGGCAACCTTGTTCCACTACATATAACAACACGGTAAGACCCCATTACATATATAGATATTAAATACACACACATAGTCATTTTGCTACACAACACATTTTGGGAGTAACTACACATTTCATTAACTCAGGCCTCCCGCCCTGCTCACACGACACCCCACTTCGTTGTTGAGAAAACATTGTTAGTCTATTTGATTTATACTGTTGTGAATAATAAATACACGCTTGTTTAGCGTTTAACCTGTTGAACTGTTTCACTTATTTGGGTCCCGTTCCTCTGTTCTCATAACACTCCCATTTTTGTCTCTGGTTTTCATAGAGGTCAATATTTCGGAGTGCATCCACGGCTCAGCGCGATTTCTTACCCTAGTGGTTCTTAGGGGGGCCATGTCGTTTAGTATTGTTGAGAATTTGGTTTTGAAACCAAGCCATGTTTCTTCAACTAGTGTACCACTGAGCTCTTCTGACCAGTCCAGGCTCTCCAGTTCTAGGTTAAAGGCCTCGCTAGAGTAGGTTTTGAGGTCTCTAGATGTGACTGTTTTGTGACAGCCGGCCTTTTGTTTTAGCTTTTTGCGGGTACAGAATATCATATAATGATCGCTTAACCCGCATGCTATAACCCCTTTATTGGAGATCTTGGACTTGTCAGAGGTCAGAATTAGGTCAATGGTAGTCTGAGTTGATTCACATACACGTGTGGGTTGGATGATTAGCTGGCTGAGGCCGTGCAGATCACAAAACCTACTGAATGACTTGAAGACGGGTGCATCTTTTCGTTGCATATCCATGTGTTACGATTCAAGGTAGGAAGTTGAGTCCAATAGTAGAAGCTAATAAGGAGGCGGAGATGGGGTTGCTCTTCTCAAAATATGTGTTTCTTTTATGATCAGAAATCACAAGATACTGCAAGATACTGTAACAATAAAGAATAAGTAGCCAGGCTACAACTGAGAGGTATTTAAGGGAAAGAGAACCGTACACAAGACGGATAAAGAAGAACACTAAATAATAACAACAATGACAAAAGGTCCCACTTCTTGTCCGTGGCCGACTGCTCGCAGTAGTTCTGTTGAAGATCCGACAACAGACAGAGAAACAAGGGATTACTATAAAGGCAAAATCCCAGCAAACCACACACAGTAATTAGTGACAACAACCCACAGGTGACAGTCAATCAGAGCTAATAGCAGAGAACAGGGTGAAGTACTCCAGAATGGCAGTAGGGTTTCCACTCCTGAGAGAGGATAGAAACCCAGAACGTTACAGTACCTCCCCCCGACGAACGGCACCTGACGTTCACCTAGGGGCCTCGGGATGCAGCCGACAAAAATAAGGCTGTGATTTATGATATCCCTTTGAGGCACCCAGGAATGCTCTTCTACCCTGTACCCCTCCCAATCCACCAAGAACTGAAACCCCCTACCCCTCCGCCTACAACCCAGGATCCTCCGCACCGTGTAGACCAGGGGTCAGCAACCTTTTTGACATGGAGTGCCTGTTTGAAATATAGTTGTAACTAGTGTGCCTCAACAATATTCCATGCATCGTAAATATTTTTTCTCATCAGGTATTTTTAATGATAATTTTTACATTATTACATCATTATCGTTATTATTAACAATATTATTATGATGGTTGTATCAACCCTAAATCTGAGTTGGGGGGGGGGGGGGGTGCAATGCAGACAAACAGCTGCATACAGTGCGACCATTTCACTCACATTTGCCCATTCATTTTTGGACACATCACACACCATCGGTGTGTACTGTACGTGGTCATAGCTCCACCTACAGGCCTAATGGAGAACACCAGGAGAACACCAGGATGTGAATGGAGGGTGAATGTGAGGTATATTGTGTAAATAAGTTTTGATTGATCGCAAGACTACACTGTAAAAAATATATAATAATAAGTTACCAGAACTTAAAAATATTGAGTTCAGTTACTGTGCATTAAGGTTTTCAGTTTTCAATCCATAATAATCCAGAAAAATAAGTACACAACCACATTATTTCAACCTAATAAAACTATGTTTATTGTCATTGTTTTAAGAACACAAGTTGACTTGGTAATACTCACATTTTGAGTAAAGAATATGGCTTTTAACATGTGCAATGTTCAATGAAATAGAAAAATAAATAATAAAATTAGTTGATTAATCCCACTGGTCACAATGGTGACCGTAATAATGTTTTTGTTATAAGGCTCTGCAAATGTTACTGAATGATGTAGCAATGTATTTCCAGCTAAATTGAAATAATAAACAAATAAAGGGTCTCAATTAAATATGTGGTAGTAAAAAGAACCTGTGGGAGGATTTCAACAAGATAAATGCGACAACAGTGCAAAATATTTCACTATAATATTTCAAAGCAAAAAAAAAAAAAAAAGTATAACCTTTTTTATTTTTTTTTACTGCTGCCCCCTGTGCCTATGCAGGCACGCGTGCCTAAGGTTGCCTACCCCTGGTGTAGACAGTTTGACCGTCAAGGATGCAGGGCGGAGGAACTGCGGGAAGTGGCGGGGACAAGGGCGATGAGAGGAATGGTTTCAACAGGGACACGTGGAATGTTGGGTGAACCCGCATGGAAGCTGGAAGCAGCAACCTGTAAGCCACAGGGTTCACCCGACGAACCACTTTAAAGGGTCCTATGAAGCAAGGGGCCAGCTTCCTGGATTCCACCCGGAGAGGGAGATCACGGCTGGAAAGCCAAACCCGCTGCCCAGGACAAAAAACCGGAGCCGGACGACGCTTGCGGTTAGCCTGCCGCTGAGCCCTAACCGTCAGCGAGCCACGTGGGCCTGGACCGACGGCACCTCAGCCTCCTGCTCCTGTTTGGGAAAAAGGGGAGGTTGAAAACCATACTGACACTGAAAGGGAGACATACCTGTAGAGGAGGAGAGGAGGGTATTATGCGCATACTCTGCCCATGCCAGCCTCCTACTCCACGTTGCCGGACTACCGGCAACATAGCACCTCAGAACACCCTCCAGATCCTGGTTGACGCGCTTCGTCTGCCCGGTCAGACACAATATCCACTGGAAGCCTGTGGACCCGAAAGACGTGCTGCACCACTAGGTCAGCCGTCTCTCGAGCAGAGGGAAGTTTGGGAAGGGGAATGAAGTGGGCCGCTTTTGAAAAGCGATCCACTACCACCAAAATGGTAGTGAACTAGGGATGTCCGATATTATCGGCCTACCGATATTATCGGCCGATATCGGCACTAAAATGTGATATCGGAAAATATCGGTATCGGTTTTCAAAAAAGAAAAAAAAAATCTTTTTTTACATTTCTATAACCTTTATTTACCCAGGCAAGCAAGTAAGAACAAATTCTGATTTTATTTATTGTCAAAAGTATGTATAATGTTATGTTAATTCCACAACAAGACATATGTAATGTTAATTACCTGAAATTATTCCGTTTTTTGTGGGGGGAAACCCTGCATATATCGGTATCGGTTGATATCGGTATCGGAAATTAAGAGTTGGACAATATCGGTATATCGGTATCGGTAAAAAAGCCAATATCGAGCATCCCTATAGTGAACCCATCTGATGGGGGAAGGCCAGAAATAAAATCCAGGGATATGTGCGACTAGGGACGTTTGGGAATAGGAAGCGGGCGAAGGAGACCCGCCGGTGCACGGCGAGAGGTCTTACTATGCACTGTAACAAAGGTAGCAGACAGGGGTAGGTGGAAGGTGCAATATGGTTGTACAAATAATCAAACACACAGTCAAACAACTTTAGCTCCCCGCTGGCCAATGGCCAGGGGTATTTATTTAAACAAAACAGAAAATCAAGAAACCAACAAAAATCATACCGGCTCTCAGTGAAGCACCTAACTGTCTCTGCTATAGTCCAGTCTTTAACTAGGCCGGGCCGCTGTCCGGCTTACCGGCTGTTAACTCACAGTTTGGTTGTCTCCCAACAGCTCTCCCACTCTCCATTCCAAGACACCCTCTGATGTGCTTGGTCTGTCCTCTTTGAGAGGCATGCTGATTGCTAATTGAAAGACAGCTGTGTGTGGGTCTGCATGTGTGCAGCTGTCAGTCTTCTTCTCTCCATTGGGGGGAGCCAACAGGCAGGAACATAGCATCCATTGATCACCATTCCCCTCAGCCCCTTACATACCCCCCCCCTTCAGTCCCTGCTTGGGAGAGGCAAATAAGGTCCAGAGGGCATCTCTCCGGGACAGGGCGTCTGCATTCCTGTGTTTGGCTCCCGACCTGTGGATCACAGAGAAATCAAACTCTTGCAAGGAAAGAAACCATCTACCGACTCGAGCATTAGTCTCCTTCTTTTTGGACATCCAGACTAGGGGTGCATGGTCAGTTACGAGAGAGAAATGTTGGCCCACCAGATAATATCTGAGACGTTCCAGTGCCCACTTGATAGCCAGTCCTTTCTTCTCTACCGTGGCATATCCTTGCTCCGTTTGGTTCAGCTTCCTACTGATGTAGAGTACTGGATGTTCCTCACCTCGTATCTCTTGAGAGAGTACGGCTCCTACTCCCACCTCTGACGCATCTGTTTGCACGATCATCTCCTGCGTGAAATCCGGGGTGACCAGGACGGGCTGTGCACAAAGTGCCTCTCTGAGACCCTGGAACGCCTTCTCTGCCTCTTCCGTCCATTCCACCATGAGGGGCTTGGTGGCTTTGGTTAGGTCTGTGAGGGGAGCAGCTATAGAGGAGTAGTTAGGGATGAAACGAGAGTAATAGGAGGTAAGTCCCAGGAATGTCTTTACCTGTCTCTTAGTTGCTGGTCGGGGCCACTCCTCAATAGACTGAACCTTACGCTCCTGTGGTTTCACATTTCCTCGTCCGATGGTGAAACCCAGGTATTCAGCCTCCTCCAAACCAAGCTTGCACTTCTTTGGATTGGCTATTAAACGTGCTTTGCGGAGAGCCTCCAATACCGCGGCAAGCCTGTCCAAGTGGCTCTCCCAGTCCTCACTGTGGATTACCACATCATCCAGATATGCAGCTGCATACTCACGGTGAGGTGTCAACACTTTGTCCATTAGCCTTTGGAAGGTGGCTGGGGCTCCATGCAGGCCAAAGGGCAACATTGTGTATTGGTACAGCCCTATGGGGGTAGCAAATGCAGTCTTCTCCTTGGAGTCACCTGCTAGAGGCACCTGCCAATACCCCTTGGTTAGATCCAGGGTGCTGATGTACCGGGCCTCCCCCAGCCGGTCAATCAGCTCGTCAACCCTAGGCATTGGATAGGCATCAAATTTAGATATTTCATTAAGCTTCCGAAAATCATTACAGAACCCTTTTGTGTTGTCTGGCTTAGGGACCAGGACGATCGGGCTAGCCCATTCACTATAGGACTCCTCTATGATGCCCAGTGTCAGCATCTTCTTGACCTCTTCTTCAATGATGACCCTTGTGGCTTCTGGGGTTCTGTAAGGCCGCATTTTCACCTTCCGACCCGGCTCTGTCTGGATGTGGTGTTCCACCAGGGTGGTCTGGCCTGGTACACTGGAGAACACACCTGAGGCTCTCTGCACCAACAACACCATTGTCCAAGACTGATAAGAAAGCTGCTTCGACAACTTTCTTCCTACTAATCAAAGGAAAGCTGGTTCTGTTTCTGTACAGGAAGCCAATTATCTGTTGCAACTTGGAGGCAAGGTTGTACACATGGAATTTAAATGTACATTTCTCACATCAACATATTTATATTCAGTGAGTCTCTCAATGCTAGAACCACTTACGATAGATATGTGAACACCATCATAATCAATATTTCTGACCGTAGAAGAGCTTCCTGGAGGGCAATAAAGGAAAGTAGCAAGTTCCCAATGGCCAACTGTACAGAGTCAGAAATACAATACACAACAGTAGAATCTGCATATAGACGGGCTTGACAGCCATTCACAGACACAATATCATTAATATAGTAAGGAGGACAGGACCTAGAATTGAACCATGTGGCACACCTTTAGTTATTGATAATATTTTAGATTGAGATAAAGAGGCACAGTGTTTCCTTTTGTCTAATGCTGATATTATATCATTAGTAACTAATGGCTCATAATGTGCTATGGTTGGCTCTGAATCCAGATTGGTGCTTAGTCCTGAGGGATTTGTGAGAAAGGATTTAAGTTGAGTATTCACTAAAGATTCTAGGACTTTCGTTTAAGCAGGGTAACATGCATGAAAGAAGCTCAACTTCTTTCATGCAACAGTTGAGTCTGTCCTTTTGTATGGAAGTGAATGCTGGACCTTGAAGCCCACCTGCAGAAGTCCTTGGATGTGTGCTACACCAGAATGATGCGTGTGGTGCTCAACATCAACAGGGATGAGCATGTCACTAATGCAAACTTGTATGGGGGGGTGCTAAAGGTGAGCGATAAAGTGGCAGTCAGGAGAATGAGGCTGGCAGGTCACTGCCAGAGACACCATGAGATGCCAACCAGCAAACTTGTGCTGTGGGAACCAACACACGGGCATCGATCACGAGGACGTCCCACGTTAACCTACGTGGACGTACTCAGGAGAGATGCGGGAACAGAAAGCACCAACGAGCTAGCCAGATGCATGGAGGATTGGGATGACTGGAAGCACCGATGGAGGGCCCGTCCGAGGACGACCTAGATAGAGGGTAACATGGAGATAGGACGGTAATTATTTAAATAATCCCTAACACCACCTTTATGAAACAAAATCACATGGGCAGATTTCCAGACACTAGGAAATCGTCCCATTGAAATAGGAAGATAAAAAATATGCGTCAATTGCTCAGTAATTATTGGAGCAACCAGTTTTAGAATAAACCAGTAGAGGCGGTTAGGTGGCGTAGCGGAGATTGCGTTCGTCACCAACCCCGGAGCTGTGAGCTGGAGCTCCGGGGTTGTCACCAGCTTGGCTGGCCGTTCACACTAATACAATTGGCTGTATTAGAGGGTGGGAGAAGCTGGCGGGGTGGGTCCGGGTCGTTGTAAACAGCGACTCCTACAGTTCGGTCGGGGCGCCTGCTAAGCGCGGATAGGACCTGAGTGGGATAGTGTGATCCTTCCACACGCTACGCCCTCTCAGGGAGGATCCGCACTGCCAGGTGAAAAGAAGCGGTTGATTGGCTGGACGTGTGTCGGAGGAAGCACGTGATAGCCTCCACTCTCCCAGATGATCTGACTGTGGGGGGTAAGTGCGCAGCGACCGGGAAGGGGATTGGGAATTGGCATACGACTAACATTGGGATGGGAGAAAATCGGAGGAAAATGGAGGGGGAAAAAGATCAATAAAAAAAAAAGAATAAACCAGTAGAGGTCTTGGGATCTATGGATTTCATCACGTGAAAAGGGACGAAAGATGAATTGAGAGGTGTGATCTACGGGACTCACACAATCAGTGTCTACATCAACATTAACATCAACAAGGAGAAGTCGGAAATATTCTCCATCAAACAGGTGCCCAGCAACTGCAAAGTGCTTAATAAATGCAAGACCAATTTAATTCTGGCTAGAAATAAGACAAGTTAACTGCCTTAAACTGAGCATTTGTGTAGGAACTTGTAATTAGATCTAAATAGTAATCTGATTTTGCCTTTCTCATAGCTGTGGTACATCTATTTCTGAGTTGTTTGAAGGCAAGCCAGTGCTGGGGATTACCTGAGCGTCTAGCACAGTGGTGGCCCGTACTATCTACTGTTGGGTGGTCGCAGCCAGGGGGTTCACGTTAGGTCGAGTTGAAAATGTAACGTTAATAAATGCTCTGGAGCAATCTCTCTCTCTGTCTCTCGGATCAATCCAATAAAATAATTAACACATGTATATGTTGTCATTTTAAACAACTCACCATTCATTCATACATTATGCATCAGCAGCAGCTAAATTAATGTTATAGTTCACAACACAGCAGCGCGTTTTGAAGCGCTATTATCATCTCAGCAAGGCAGCACCGTCAATATACTTTCCGTAGCCGCATTTCTCGGAGACACAGGAACACACCATCGCTGTGTTGAGAGAGCGAGAGAGAGAGCGAGAGAGAGAGACTCACTGTTTAGTTTAAACGTCCAGGGCAGGAGGGCTTGATAAAGTGTATAATCCACTGTCCCACAGTCCCAGACTGTTGTTGTATATCCAGACCACTGTCCAGACTGCATCCGCCATATTATAGCTTCTTGTTAGCCAAGTGTTAGCTTAGCACCACACAACACAAGTACTGTGATGATTTCTTTGCCCATTTCCGCGTCGAACAGACTGCAAACTACCTGGCATTCTATCGCCATGCTCTAAGACAAACTCTAACCTTAACCAACTTTGAAAGAGTGCCTAAGCTTAACCGTCAAAAGAACTTGCCGTCACGCTCTAAGACAAATAGCTGCATCTCACAACAACACAAGTTACACAACAGAAACTGTCGTCGGCCAATCAGAGAGCGTCTCCGCGAAATGCGGCTACGAAAAAAAAACTCGTCGGCCAATCAGAGAGCGTCTCCGCGAAATGCGGCTACGGAAATTATAGACGCTGCTAAAGCTGCTGGCTTAGACCGCTTCAAATCGCGCCCGGCTTCCATCATAAACATCATATTTCAACGCACAGCGCGTTACGCACTGATTGGCTGCGACGGATACAGCGATGAAACAGTGCACGCCGTGGACGCACACTCAGAGCGCTATTGCGTCTAGCCCGAGACGAGAGAAATAAGGCTAGGAGAAATGCGGCTACGGTAACGAAACGTGAGTCACTTCCTGTTCAGGAAAACGATTATTTATATTTGATATTATTAACGTTATATTGTGCATTGGAAACACAAACATACTTAAAATGAGTAAATATTATTCATTTTAAACATGTTTATATTATTTATATGGCTATAAAACAAAAAACAAAAAAAATATTTCTTGTTCATCTCTCTTTTAACCAGGGTTAACCAGGGGGGTCGGCGCCCGAGCGCCCCTAGTGGCGAGCCGCCACTGGTCTAGCACGTGACCAGGTCTTATTCCTGTCATTAAGCAGAGTTTCCAGCTCATGTGAGAACCAGGGTGCTATTCTATCTTTAATTCTGAGTCTCTTTTGAGGAGCATGTTTATCGACCAAAGAAATAAAAGTATTTGTAAAGAGGTCAAGAGTCACCTGAACTGGGACTGGAGATGTAAAATGGCAAAAGCTATAATCTAGTGCAATGCATTTTTTCTCTTCGGAGACGAATGTTTTTTTTTGTACGTTGTCCCTGAAATAAAAAACAACAGTTGACTCTGCTGTGCAATGGATATTGCTATGCATAATATCATTCATGAAAGCTTGTTGACATTTTAAATCCCCAGGGACAGTCATCACTATTACCTAGTTTAAATACACCAGTGGCAAAATGTCAATTCTGTTGGAAAATCAATTATAAGATCAATTAGTGTGGATTTTGAGCAGTCTTTCAAGTTGTGTCGAATTGGTTCTCTTATCATCTGGGTTAGGTTTAGGTTATCACTGACTTCCTTGAGGTGATCCAAGTTACTATTTAGCCAATTCAATGGCTTAGGTTAGGTTTGCTAAAGTGTCTACAGAATCTAAAATGTACAAATAGAGCTACATCCAAATCAGCAATACTTTTTTAAGCCACAACTCACTTCGAACAAGGATATAAGACTGTAATATGAATGTATTCACATGGTCTTATTTTTGGATTAAGCTTCTGATATTTTGATGAATTATACCCAAATCGTTCCTGCACTTAAAGCTGGCTGGGTCAAGTTGGGACCTAAGGACAGGGATATAAGTAGTGATGGAAGGATTTATGGAAATTGTGACTAGATTTCAAGCATTATCATTACAAGTGGAAAGAGTGGAGAGCGCATGGTGTATCAGTGAATTTGTTGAAATCTGAACCGTTTCTAAATTACCAGAACAATCTCACTCACAGTCCCTCCCTCCCTCCCTCCCTCCTCCCTCCCTCCCTCCCTCCCTCCCTCCCTCCCTCCCTCCCTCCCTCCCTGGGGAATCTGATGTTTGAATAGAGTGAAAGGCAATCTTGTTTTCTTGGTGTCTATATAGGTTTCAACAGGGCTGCCAACTTGTCTGAAAACCTTGGAGAGTGAGACTTGATGGAAGTTGGCAAATGGTTCAGGGGTTGTCACTGACAAAGACATTTATCTTTAAAGAAATTTTTATTTTTAAAGAAAATATTTACATCCATTTCCCTAGTTCCATAATGTCTAATTCTTACCCCAACTATTAAGAAATTAACATAGAAAGAAAACTTTTTTGGCAAAAAGTTTTTGGCAACCAGAGAGATCATTGAGAGACTCATCCATCACTCTCAACATAGGGGCTCCCCAGGGCTGTGTTCTGAGCCCCCTCCTCTACTCGCTGTACACACATGACTGTGTGGCACAGCGGAACAACAACACAATTGTCAAGTTTGCTGACGACACAGTCGTGGTGGGCCTGATATCTGCAAACGACGTAGAGGATCTGGCGCAATGGTGTCGGGAGAACAGCCTCTCACTGAACGTCAGCAAAACGAAAGAGATGATTGTGGACTTCAGGAGGTCGGGAGCCAGGGACTACAGCCCCCTCAGCATCGACGGGGCACCGGTCGAGAGAGTGAACAGTTTTAAGTACCTCGGAGTCCACATATCCAAAGACTTGACATGGACCACACACATTGACAGTGTAGTGAAGAAGGCACAGCAACGCCTCTACTTCCTTAGGCGCCTAAGGAAGTTCAAAGTGAGTCAGAAGATCCTCAAAAACTTATATTCGTGCACAATAGAGAGCATCCTGACTGGTAACATCACCTCCTGGTTTGGGAATAGCACCGCACAAGACCGCAGCAGACTACAGAGAGTGGCCCGTTCAGCCAAGTGCACAATTGGAGGTGGGCTTCCCACTGTCCAGGACATTTATAACAAGCGTTGCAAGGCCATGGCTAAGAGAATAATCAAAGACTCTAGTCACCCAAACAACTGTCTCTTTGAACTGCTGTGGTCAGGCAAGCGCTACTGGAGTCTCATGGCCAGTACAGAGAGACTCAGAAGGAGCTTCTATCCCCAGGCCATCAGGATGATCAATGACAATGACACTATGTAAAAAAAACCATCATCTACACAGCTTCTCTGTTACAGTGAGTGACAATATTGTCACAAGGAAAGATGAAATTACATACCTAGGTTCTTTCCTGTGACAAAATGGCATCCAATGTAATCAAAAAAGTCAACCAACGAACTAGATTCTTGTACCGGATCTCCTCTCTGGTAAACAAGAATACCCTGAAGACTCTGGCAGGAGCACTCATTCAAGGGTACTACGACTATGCTTGCACCTCATGGTACCAAAGCACCTCAAAGGCGCTAATAACAAAAATACAAACATCACAAAACAAACAAGTCGGACTACTGCTTGACCTTACTCCTAGAACCCACCTCACCCCTGCCCACTTTGACAACCTAGGATGGCTTAGAGTAGACGAAAGAGTACAGCAACTTGCAATGGGCCTGGTCTACAAGATAGACTACATGACTAAGGTACCCATGTACATGTCAAAATGCTTCCCAAAGGTCAGTGAATACCACAACCACAACACCAGAGGGAGCTCCACAAATCATGTTAAACCCAGATTCGGCACAAACAAGGGACTAAACACGTTTCGCAATTATGCCACATCAATGTAGAACGCCCTACCCACAGCTGTAAAGGAATGTGAATCACTACTCACTTTTAAAACGACTCTCAAAGAGCACCTACGGGAGACTGCAATTCAAAACTGTGTACAGTAAATGTCCTAACCCAACCCCCTCCAATGTATAGTTACCCCCACCCCGCTTACCAACCCCCCCCCGACCCACCCAACCACCTCCAATGTACAGTTCCCCCCCACCCCACCTCCTCCAATGTACAGTTTCTTCGTCAAATGTATATACTCTCTTTTTTAGACTCTTTTTGTATCACAAACAGTACTGTATTTGTAAATCTGGTATGTCATAAATGTATAGATGTAGCAGTACTGTCTATCTGTATGTGATGTATGTCATATATGTTCCCAGATAGCAAAAGGTGTTAATTCAATGTTGATTTATGGTCAAAATGCTTGATTTTTGGTTAAGGTCGACGATTGATGGTGAATCACCCATTAACCGATGAAGCAATTGACCAATGTTGAAAACATGTCATTGAATCAATATTGTTTTGTGGTTGCATTTTAATGATTGAAATGCCAATATCTAATAAATGTTGAATCAACGTATGTGTTGAATGCCCACGCTAGGTCTTAGGTCAGATCGATAACTTCATAACTCATTGGTCTGCTTATCTTGACATCAAACAGCGTCCTACGAAGTGGTTGACATGCAGAACCAAACGAGTCTACAAAATGTTGTTGTTACCACTGACCGACAAGAGATAGCGAATGCACCGTTCCGACCCCCGTCAGTCATCGACCTTAGGTCGAGTGATTGAAGTTGCGGAATCTTTTATTTTATTTGCACTGGGAAGGACTCTCTTTATTCAGATGAGGTCCATTTCCCTTATCCGTTACACGTATTATCACTATATGGCTTTACTTGATAATCCCATTTTACAGTACACGTATTATCACTATATGGCTTTACTTGATAATCCCATTATACAGTTCACGTATTATCACTATATGGCTTTACTTGATAATCCCATTATAGCTAGGGATAAAGCCACTTATTCTATTTCATTCTATTCATATGTCTTCTTCTACTCCGTCTGGCTAAAGCCTTACTCAGGAGGTTTTTTACATCATAAATCAGGCACATTACTGGACCGCGTGGTTGACATATTTCTCTTTAGGCCTCCATATGGATAAAGCCCCACTTCTAAAGTTTTTATCATTAATCAAAACGCAATAGGGTGAAGTTACAAATGCAGAACACATTTCAATGCTTACCCGGCCGTCTGAGAGTGAAGAATAGAAGCAAACGTTGTTTCCAAAAGAAGATTGTTTTTATTTTTTAAAAGTAGAAGGTTACATTAAAGGTTCAGTTTCATTTTTATGAGTACAAAAGTTTCAGTTTACAATATATCAGGTTTCAGTCATCTCCTCAAAATCTCTCAAAAAAGTCTGGCCCTTGAAAGGGCAACCATCCCTTTTATATCCATCTTACAATATTTCCGATTGGTCTAAACACAGTGAAGTCATAGGGATGTCATTTTTGTTTTAGCAAACCAGAGTACAATACGTAATTCGTATGAGCTCCTCCTTCTTGGTACTAACGTTACTTCTCGTTACCTAGTGGTTTTTAAGTAACAGAAAGTCCCTTATTCCTTCAGAACAGACAACTGCTTTGTCTGTGGGGATCACGTGACATGGTACCGGGCACGAAGCCATCCCTAGGATTTCTTATCAAGCTTCCTAAAAGATCTCCTCCAGAAAACAGTTTTTACCCATCATTCTTTTAGTATTATTCTCTAATGACAGTTAATTATAAGCATGCCATTTATGAAAACTTTTACTGTACACATTAAACATTTAATTGTTATATAGTTTTTTAAGATTTCCCTCTATAGATTCAAGACTCCCTGTTTTTCAACCCGCAACCCTTCCCGTCTGAAAGGGTTAACATTTTACAGCTCTTTCTCCTCTGTCTCTGTCTCTCTCCTCTCCTGAGGCCCACATTCCGCAGGTTCACTCCCTTTTCACAGTTTTTCACAGACAACAGGCCCCTTCTATGGAGACATTAAAGGCTCAGTTCCATTTTTTATAAGTAGAGCCATCATAGAGCTATCTTTCCAGAGTTTAGTTTAAAGATTTATACTGGTCATATAGGAACGACTCAGGATGTCATTGTCCAAAAGTGTCACTTGTTCTGTGGCACTTCACACCCACTCTGCCATCCTGTCAGATCATTGTCCATCATCAATTGAATAATTGAATAATGAAGCATATGATTACATGTGAAAAATAGGTATATACGGCTATATTGGAACGACTCAGGATGTCATTGTCAAAAAGTGTCACTTGTTCTGTGGCACTTCACACCCACTCTGCCATCCTGTGAGATCATTGTCCATCATCAATTGAATAATTGAATAATGAAGCATATGATTACATGTGAAAAATAGGTATATACGGCTATATTGGAACGACTCAGGATGTCATTGTCAAAAAGTGTCACTTGTTCTGTGGCACTTCACAGTATGCTGTTCAACGTATGCTGTTTGTCGTCATTAAGTTGGACCGATCCGAATTCCCCCCCCCAATTTAAACAGATATGGTATGTCCCAGCCACATATCCTAGCTTCCACTATCTAATGCAGCACTCTCTCAATGTGAACTGCATGGCAACAGAACAGCAACGTCTGGATCCCCCGGATTTGATTCTACTGAGTGCTTTACAGTAAGTTTTGGCTATATTACTTTTATCTTAACTGTGTTCTGTGAAAAATAACGTTATTGTGAGTGTGACCGGTGTACTCTTGACGGCATTGTGCATGTGCTTATGCTGCAGTTTGGTAGGTAAATATATATATACGTCAACTAAGATAAATATTCATGAATATTCGTTAGCGTGTGCTTAATATAACTCTGGAGAGTGTGCATGTGGAATCGTACGGTTGTTTAAGACCAGTTATTTATTATTTCGATGTAATTATTCTAGCGCCAAACGAACAGAAATTGCGTGCTCCAATTGCGTGCGTTGGTACTGAATGACGTTGTGCGACTCAGCCAATCAAAAGCATGCTTATTGGGTGAACAGGAAGTAGTCAAGGAAGCACGCGCTAGCTGGCCTAGTAAACACGTGGATCCGTAAATGCAACGTTGCCTACCAGACAACGGGACCGCGTGTTTCTTTTTGTATTGCTCCTGGCTGTTCAAACAAATTTTACAGTTCTGCTAGCTACATGCAGTATTTAGCGAGCTGGGTTAGCCGGCTAGTTGGCTTTGAATCCCGGCTGCGGCTAGGTAGCCAGCTAGCTAAATGCACCGCGACGGTGATGTCACCAAACAAAATGGCGGCGCCCATGTTGATAAAGCGCTTCACATAACAAATCGTTTTTTCTTAGAAACTGCTTATTTTTATAACGTGATTTTTTTCTGTGGCTTATCTAAATACTAATTTGATGCTATGACTATGTTTATATCGCTATATGCTTCATCTCCCCTTTAAGCTTAGGCACTCTTTCTAAGTTGGTTAAGGTTAGAGTTTGTCTTAGAGCATGGCGATAGAACGCCAGGTAGTTTGCAGGCTGTTTGGCGTGCCACTGGTCCTGCTAATGTTGAATGAATGAATGAAAACTTTATTTAACAGATTGCAGAAGGGGTACAATACAATATGGCTCAATACACACAATTGTTAAGGGGATGCAGACCAGAGAAAGACGTTTTTGTCTCGTTTACATCAGGGTCCCCCATTTTCAATTCATAGTGACATTTATGACATACACATGATGACATTTATGGCATAGGGAGGGACATGCATGACATACAGATAGTATATAGTTAGACGTTTGGTTATATGCATGGTATTTTCTAATGAACAATATAACAATAATATAATAATGAACTCTCTTGATATTGATCAAAATGTAGAATTATGCAAGCATTTCACCCTGCACATTGCAATGCAGCACATTAATCAGGACCCTCCCCCCTTTTTTCTTTCTTTTTCCAGAATCACGTACCAGTTTCAAGAAGCCGCATGTTGCAGCAATTGAAGCAAAGACTTAATTGTTCTAGCCAAGTAAATACCACAATTTATGTACCATTACATTGACTATATAGTTAGACGTTTGGTTATATGCATGGTATTTTCTAATGAACAATATAACAATAATATAATAATGGACTCTCTTGATATTGATCAAAATGTAGAATTATGCAAGCGTTTCACCCTGCACATTGCAATGCAGCACATTAATCAGGACCCTCCCCCCTTTTTTCTTTCTTTTTCCAGAATCACGTACCAGTTTCAAGAAGCCGCACGTTGCAGCAATTGAAGCAAATTACCTGTTCTAGCCAAGTAAATAGCACAATGTATGTACCATTACATTGACTACAGCACCTCATCACTATGTCATCTTATTCTCGGGCTAAAAGACGTAGAGTCAACAAATTAGTGAGAGAGACAGAGCAGGCTATCCTCACTGATTATAAGTTAATTGTTGCTGCTAATTCAAGGACAAACCATCACTCTTTAGAGAACACGGATCCTGTCACAGCCTCTACTGAGTGCCTGCTAGATTTACCAAAGACAGACTTGCCACTAGATTTAACAACTAGATCAGACTTGCCACTAGATTTATCAACTTCAGACTTGCCACTAAACAGACCACTAACTATCAGTGATCAAAGTGAAAATATTGACTCACCAGGTGAGTCAAATGCACATTTTGAAAGTATAGCTGGGGATGACGAAATTGAACCTGAACATGTCTTTGACAGTGATGAGCATAATGAAGATTTCCTCATGACAAGTTTAAAATATTGGGCAACATCCTATTCAGTCTCTCTGGTTGCACTATCATCTTTGCTGTCCATTTTGAAGATGTTTCACCCCACCCTTCCTAAAGATGGAAGAACATTGCTAGGAACACAAAAACATGTGCCTACCACTAAGATTGAAGGGGGAGAATACTATCATTTTGGTTTAGTCAAAGGGGTGCTTTCACGGTTGGCATGTTTGATTTTACCGGCAACTCTGACAACTCTTAATTTACAGTTTAATATAGATGGTTTACCTTTATTCAAAAGTTCTAAACTTCAGTTTTGGCCCATACTTGGAAGTCTCAAATGTGACTACACAAAGTCCCCATTTGTTGTTGGCATTTTTTGTGGTCTAAGCAAGCCAAAGAGTGTTTTTGAGTACCTAGAGCAGTTTGTCAAAGATCTTCACAATGTACTGTCTAATGGCATTATTTATAATGACAAGCAATTTGATGTACAGATTTCTTCTTTCATTTGTGATGCCCCGGCTAGAGCTTATATTAAGCAGACCAAGGCATTTAATGGCTATTCTGGTTGTGACAAGTGTTTTCAGGAGGGTGTATGGAGAAATAAAATGACATATCCTGAAACAAAAGTCAGACTTAGGACAGACTCCAGTTTCTCAGACATGGTTGATGAGGCACATCACAATGGGACGAGCCCTTTAACAGGTTTAGTTAAGATGGTTTCTATGTTTCCAACTGATTACATGCATCTCTGTTGTCTCGGAGTTACAAGGAAACTGCTTAATATATGGTTAAAGGGGAAGAATTTGGCAACAAGGGTCCCTTCCAAAACTGTACAAGCCATTTCAGGTAAACTGCTAAAGCTACGTCCCTACATGCCTTGTGAATTTAACCGTAAACCAAGGGAACTGTCAGACTGCCAACTGTAGATCGCTGGAAAGCTACTGAGTTGCGATCCTTCATGTTGTATTGGGGTCCTGTTGTTTTGAAGGATTCCCTCCCCAGTGAGCTGTATGACAACTTCATGTTGTTTTCTGTTGGAATGTACTTGTTGCTGTCCCCTAGTATTTCTGAGGAAATGTTGGCCTTTGCGCACAAGTTGATGGTTTCTTTTGTTGAACACTTTGGGACAGTGTATGGAAGAGGTGAAATTGTGTACAATGTACACCAGCTTATTCATTTGGCTGAGGAATACAGGAAGTTTGGCACTCTAGATAATATCTCAGGATTCCCTTTTGAGAACTATCTTGGACAAATTAAGCATCTTCTACGCAAGCCACATCAGCCTCTACAACAGGTAGTGAAAAGGTTGTCTGAAATTCCACATGTTGGATCCCCATGTCCCACAGATGATCCAATTTTGCGTAATATTCACACTGATGGGCCTGTCCCCCCACAGTTTACTTCTTCACAACAGTACAGGAAGGTCTCCACTCATCGGTTTACTTTGTCCACAAAGAAAGGAGACAATTGTATTGAGGTTGGAGATGGATTTGCATTAGTAGAGAATATTCTTAAATCAGAGGAAGAGGTATATATAATTTACAGAAAGTACAGACACAAACAGCCATACTACATGTATCCCTGTGAATCATCATACATTGGTACATACAAGGTCAGTGGCTTGCAAGAAGATATAGGGATAGGTAAACTTCGCTATATCAAGCGCAAATGTCTTCTCTCTCCAGACGGAGATGGTGCCATTGCAATACCACTACTTCATTTAACAGCATAACCATACTGCCCTACAAAGCTAAAGTGCAGTAACTATATTGACACACTGACTCTAACGTCGGATTTCGGGGCATAACTTACCTCATTAATAAATACACAATTAGTACAATATTACATGTACACAGATAACATGTTTGGCTGGCCAATTGAAACGCTTAAAGGAAAACTCCAACATTTTGTGAAATTAGCTTATTTAACATCTTCCCTGGAGTTGGACAAGAAGATGCATACCTTTTTAGTCTCTCTGCATGCTTTGGGCTTAGGGAACGCCTGGACCGTTAGCCTAGCTTAACTTCATCACTGGAAGTGGGGCAGACATCTAGCCTAGTTCACTACAGTCAGGAAATATACTCCAAATACAACTCTCAAACGTTCCTGTAAACATGTTGTGACCTGTGTGTTTACCCCGTCTCCCAGTCACACAAGTCACACGAGTCTCCCAGTCACATGAGTCTCGTGTGACTGGGAGACTTGTGTGACTTGGAGACTTGTGTGACTTGTGTGACTTGGAGACTTGTGTGACTTGTGTGACTTGGACTTGTGTGACTTGTGTGACTTGTGTGACTTGGAGACTTGTGTGACTCATGTGACTTCGAGACTTGTGTGACTCGTGTGACTTGGAGACTTGTGTGACTCGTGTGACTTGGACTTGTGTGACTTGTGTGACTTGTGTGACTTGGAGACTTGTGTGACTCGTGTGACTCGTGTGACTTGGACTTGTGTGACTTGTGTGACTTGGAGACTTGTGTGACTCGTGTGACTTGGAGACTTGGACTTGTGTGACTTGTGTGACTTGGAGACTTGTGTGACTTGGAGACTTGTGTGACTCATGTGACTTGGAGACTTGTGTGACTGGGAGACTTGTGTGACTTGGAGACTTGTGTGACTCGTGTGACTTGGACTTGTGTGACTTGTGTGACTTGGAGACTTGTGTGACTTGGAGACTTGTGTGACTCATGTGATTTGGAGACTTGTGTGACTCGTGTGACTTCGGAAACTTGGACTTGTGTGACTTGTGTGACTCGTGTGACTTGGACTTGTGTGACTTGTGTGACTTGTGTGACTTGGAGACTTGTGTGACTCGTGTGACTCGTGTGACTTGGACTTGTGTGACTTGTGTGACTTGGAGACTTGTGTGACTCGTGTGACTTGGAGACTTGGACTTGTGTGACTTGTGTGACTTGGAGACTTGTGTGACTTGGAGACTTGTGTGACTCATGTGACTTGGAGACTTGTGTGACTGGGAGACTTGTGTGACTTGGAGACTTGTGTGACTCGTGTGACTTGGACTTGTGTGACTTGTGTGACTTGGAGACTTGTGTGACTTGGAGACTTGTGTGACTCATGTGACTTGGAGACTTGTGTGACTCGTGTGACTTGGAGACTTGGACTTGTGTGACTTGTGTGACTTGGAGACTTGTGTGACTCGTGTGACTTGGAGACTTGGACTTGTGTTACTTGTGTGACTTGTGTGACTTGGAGACTTGTGTGACTCGTGTGACTTGGACTTGTGTGACTTGTGTGACTTGTGTAACTTGGAGACTTGTGTGACTTGGAGACTTGGACTTGTGTGACTTGTGTGACTTGGAGACTTGTGTGACTTGGAGACTTGTGTGACTCATGTGACTTGGAGACTTGTGTGACTGGGAGACTTGTGTGACTTGGAGACTTGTGTGACTCGTGTGACTTGGACTTGTGTGACTTGTGTGACTTGGAGACTTGTGTGACTTGGAGACTTGTGTGACTCATGTGACTTGGAGACTTGTGTGACTCGTGTGACTTGGAGACTTGGGCTTGTGTGACTTGTGTGACTTGTGTGACTTGGAGACTTGTGTGACTGGGAGACTTGGACTTGTGTGACTTGTGTGACTTGTGTGACTTGGAGACTTGTGTGACTTGGAGACTTGTGTGACTTGTGTGACTGGGAGACTTGTGTGACTTGTGTGACTGGGAGACGTGGTAAATACACAGGTCACAACATGTTTACGGGAACGTTTGGGAGTTGTATTTTGATTGTATTTGGAGTATATTTCCTGACTGTAGTGAACTAGGTTAGATGTCTGTCCCACTTCCAGTGATGAAGTTAAGCTAGGCTAACTGTCCAGGCGTTCCCTAAGCCCAATGCATGCAGAGAGACGAAAAAGGTATGTATCTTCTTATAACTCCAGGGAAGATGTCAAATAAGCTAATTTCACAAAATGTTGGAGTTTTCCTTTAAATGCTTCAAAAATGCAATGTGTGTAGTGCACTTTGGCTTTGTAGGACGGTATGGGAATGGCTTGTAAGGAGAGATCATTATGAGTACCGTAAATTCTCATTTCAGCCCTTTGAAGATGAATGGTGAGGTGGTGCTGTGGTCAGTTGTACAGTTCCCAAATGGTGGGACAGCAGTAGTTCTAGAGAGCTGGTTTAATGCTAAAGACCAGACTGTGTTATGGCCCCCTAAACACATAAAGCTCACAAAAGCCCTTCGAGATGGACTGCAACCAGATGATAAATGGATCACCTATAAGGATGTACGTGAGCTTACTACGTGTGGTGAGTATTTCGTGCAACACATACACAAAAAGTGAGGACGCAAATTGTGACGATGCACATATGATAAGAGGTACATATATTTTTTCGTTAAACACTGGACTGCAGATATGTTAATTGTCATTTTCTCTCTGCTCTTTCCAGAGACCCATGATGAGGCCAAAAAACGAGAGACCAAGTACACCTCAACTATGTGTCCAACCTCTGAAATTGAATCTGAGGACGAAGGAGATCTCCGCCAGAAAAGAAGATCCAGGTACAGTGTTCACTTTGTTAAAGGGACAACTCTCCCTAGGGTGTTGTAAATAATGGCACTGCTGTTGTAGTTGCAAGTAGTGCTAAAAGGATAACACACAGTGGCCTGAGGGCCTATGTATTTAGACTTTAGCCTTGACTAATAAACGTAGTATCATAACTACATTTATTACATGTGTGTATATATATACTTTTTTTTTAGGCCAAATCAGCAGTATGTGCACTCGGACTCTGATGACCACTCGAGTGGCGACGCCAAAAGAAAACGTTTTGCCAAAGCACCTGATGTGGGTTTCCCAGGTATTGATGCAATGCATTTATTTTATATAGGCACTTTGGAAATGATCACTGCTACAGTTAATAATAATAATAATAATAATAATAATAATAATAATAATAATAATAATAATAATAATAATAATAATAATAATAAACAGTTAAACAAATTAGTCTGACCATGTACCGACAAATTGAGCATTTTAATTTGATTGGACTTCTGCATTTCTTGCAGTTATTCTATAGTTGGCCCAAAATATATACATTGTGAATAACATGCCAACTAAAATATGTTGTAGGACAGACTCCAAAATCGAGCCGGTCTCGTAAGGCGCTAAGATCCGGCAAGCCTCCAGTTGTGTGGCCACTAGGCCAAGAGCCTACAATGAATGGTATGTTGCTATGAATGTTAAAATGCCAACTAGATGACTGTTTAAACATGATTTGTAGCATCTTCAATTCTCACCCTGGCTTACCTTTTTTAGATTCTTTGGATGGTGGCATGATCTACAGCTATTTAGATTCGTTGCAGACTCCTGATCCAAATAACAGTAAGTGAACCCATATCTGTGTTCTTGTGAGGAGCTTGCTGGCAGGTCGCTGGCATCATGCATGCAACAGAATACATGTTTACAATGTGCATGCCAGCCCACTACAAAAATTCAAAGCCTTCACAACTTGCAAGCAATGTCACAATAAAAATGTATAGTTGTACATAATGCTTTTATATTGAGCACAATTTCCACCATGTTTGAGTCGCAACTTATTTTACATTTCCCCTTTGTAGATCTGGTTACTAGCAACTACCGGCAATCGCTAACTCAACATAATGGTGAGTTATCAAGCAATCTCATAACATAATATTCTGGCATGTTTAAAATATCTGTATTGTCTCGCATTGTCTTTGATATTTTTATTAAAGTAGTATTTGGCAGTGCACGTGAAATCAGCTGAATGGAAATCAAAAATTTTCTCACATGGGGGATTACAATAGCGTCATTTGCTAATAACTTTGTGTATTTCCTACTGTGTTTCAGCCGAGATGCCAGGATTTGATATTGTACAGTACCACCAGCTCCAGCAGCAGGCCTCACATGTCCAGCAGCTGCAAGATCGACAAAGTGCAAGTAGTGGTATGATACTGTACTCTTTCAGTAACAGTGTTTTGAGAGACGGGGATACAACTCCTTACACCCCTTCCTGACATAGAGCGACGCAAGCGAGCGAGAAAAAGTGATTAAAATGTATTCGTTTCAATCAGACTATCCTGACCTGCCGCGAGCGACAGTGAACTGAGCAGCGATGTCGTTCACCCCTCAAATATTCGCTCGCTGTGTCTCTAGTTGAGCGATTACGCGGCCGAGTCCCGCCCCTAAACACTTTTTATTGGTCGAGAATCCAGGTAACACACACTCGGACACGCGCTGCGTCATATCAGGACAGTGTCGTGTGCGATTTCGTCTCCAGTTCGCTCGCTTGCTGCCTGTCAGGAACCGGTGTTAGTGATTATGACATGTATGTTAGTTTGACTGACAAGTCAGATTTTGTATTTTTAAATATAATGATTTGTTTCTACAGGGATGTCGGGATGCAGCTTGGGGCAATACAACAGTCCCCCTGGTCTCTCACAACATGCACAAAATGGTATGCCATTTTAGAGGGAACTACCACCAGTTTGATCCAATGCAGTCAAACTATAGTGAAATATATAACTATGATTTTGTTTCTACAGCGATGTCAGGATACAGCTCAGGGCACAATACCCCATCTGGTGTTTCACAGCGTAGACAGATGGCCGGCGATGACGGGCAGCTTATGAAAGGCAAGTCTATTGGACATGGTGTAATTCCTCGTGTGATTTGCTGCTTATTTTTATTTCTCACTTAATGATTTTAACTCTTCTTCTGAAGACCTTACCATCCAGAAGATGAATTCAATGCTTGCTGAATTACTTGTCGTGGTGAAGGATCTGTCCAGAGATGTGCAGTTCATCAAGACCGAGTTGGCTGAGGGCAACATATCTGGTGGGACCAGGGGACACGGGGTGGCCACCACAACCACTATGCTCCCCTTCCAGCTGCCAATCGCCAGTGAACAAGACTTCAATGAGGCAGAATCATTACTGATGGAGCAATCAGTCCGTCAAAAGATGGTAATTTATTGAACTGCATTCATTTATCAAATGTAGATCGTTTCAGTGTGGTCTTGTTCAGGGGAAAAATGTGTTTAGCACTTTCTAGTTCAAAACGTGTTAGAGCTTGTATATCTGCTATTTATGAAACGTTTTGAAATTGTTCAAATATACCGTTTACATATGGACAGGAGGGTTAATGTGGTTAAACCTAATGACTGGCATGGGCTGGAATATCAGTGCATGCATAAAGTGTGTGTATAAACAAGTTGGTTGCTCTGTGTTCATAAAATAAATGTTATGCTGTTTCTAACGCAGGGCCTTCATTTTCTTCTCTCTGATTTAGATTTCTCGCCTGGCTTTGGTAGGAGGCACCAATTCAGAGAACCTGATCAGACTGATGTTGAAAACTGCTATGACCAACGCCCTGGCCAGTGGGTTCAACTGGGCTGGAAAGAAAGACAAGCGTTGTTCAGAAAGCAAGAAGCCATTCAAGCACACCACACTACAAGCCTGCATGTTTGGTGAGCTTCCTCCCCTGCAAACTACTTCATAGGTTAAGTTTAGGTAGTGAGGTGGTGATGCTGGTGATGCTGGTGATTCAGAATATAATTATGCTGTTGCAAAAACTTAAAAAAAAAGTGTTATGTTGGAATAAAGTGATGAAAGTGCAACCTATAAGAAATGGACAACGTAATTGGTGAGCTTTAGAGGTGCATGGATACACATTGTATTGCCTAGATGGTGTCAGGCTAGGCGATTGCTTCTCTTTCCTGTCCAGTCTAACTGGATGCTGACTGTAGCTTGTTACTGTAGACCTACAGAGTGAGTAATTGAGTGATTAAAAAAAATCGCACTCGTGTGAAGTGAGGGGTGCTCTTATCATCGTACATCATCTCACCTCTCTTCCTCACTTTTTTATTTTTGTGTCTATCAGCTGCTGCTCGACAGTTTGACCCCCAGCTGACCGACCAGGACTACAGCGAAACTGTCAAGAAGTGGCTTCGTTATGCGCCAGACCGGGAGGGAGGCATCTCAAGGAACCGAAGTGACCCAAACTTAAGTCAAGCGAACCAGAGTCAAACTTAGGGTACCCCAGCACACACTGTTTCCCTGGTTCATACAGTACAAGGAATTACCCTCATGGACACTGTTCTTCCATGGACGGCATCTACTTGAATGACTTGCTGCTTCAGCCTGTTCTTGGAACCGAAGTGACCCAAACTTAATTGTCAAGCGAACCAGAGTCAAACTTAGGGTACCCCAGCACACTGTTTCCCTGGTTCATACAGTACAAGGAATTACCCTCATGGACACTGTTCTTCCATGGACGGCATCTACTTGAATGACTTGCTGCTTCAGCCTGTTCTTGCAGTGTTTATTTTTTTTATTTTTTATTTTAACCTTTATTTACCCAGGGTAGGTTCGCTGAGCACGGATGCTCTTTTTCAGCTACGCCCTGCTTCACATTCACAGAGTTCCATTCACACCTGGGAGCTGCCCAGGCCTAACAAAATTAATAGTTGGTTTCAGGTTGCCGACCGACCCTGCCGATTTAGGTGCGACCCAATATATTTTATGAGTTTTTAGAAAAAATTATAATTTTTTTTTTTATTTTTTTTTAATAAAGTTTCATAGAAATCTTAGTCAAACATTTAGTATTATGGATATTAAACATGCTGGCAGAGTACATGCATCCATGTTGTTGTGAACATTTTAATTAAATAAAGAAATTCCCTATCCATAGTCGCCGTGGGAAAGAATAAAATAAAAAAATAAAATAAAATAAATTCCCTACCTACCCATGGCCAAACTGACAACCAACCTGAAACCAACTATTAATTTTGTTAGGCCCCAGTACAACCACAGTCTGACACTGTTGGCCACTGAGCAACTCCACTGGAGCAGTTGGGGGTTTAGTGCCTTGCTCAAGGGCACTTCAGCGGTTGGTGTTAAGGGTATGGGAGAGAGTTATATGGGAGAGAGTTATAGAAACATTAGGGGTGTAACGGTACACAAAATCCACGGTTCGGTACGTACCTCGGTTTTGAAGACACGGTTCGGTATTATTTTCGGTACAGTGGGGGGGGGGGGGGGGGGGGGGGGATCCTGCTTTTCATTTATCTATTTATTTAACTGTATTAAACAATATAAAACGAATTGGCCATAATTGACTGAGCAAACTAATGCTTACTGCTGTAACCTACTAATAACACTTAAGTAAATCTGAAGATTATTATATAGCAGATGCCTTGGAGGATAAGTCGTGGACAACTGTAGATCATCTAAGCTCCACTGTGTTTAAATTCAAATCCTCTGCCATTGTTATTTAACCCTTGTGTCTGAAAACTAAAGTATTATACTCTTATTATGGGACTAAATTGAAAAACTCCATAAAAAGATTATGTTGAAATAATTTCCCACTTTCTTTTCCATAAATATTTTATTCAACTTCAGCCCTGATCATAACCATTTTTTATATTATTTTTGTAATGAAATACTCCCACTTTTCTGAAAAGAGTTGTTAAATATGACAAAAAAAACAATATGTGGTGGTTATGATCGGGCTGAAGTTGAATAAACAATTTATGAAGAGTAAAAAAAAAAATACAAGATAATTAAAAGATTATGCCACATATTATGTTGGCTACAAACATAATCACTGCAAAGTTATCAAACAAATACGAATCTGATCAGACACAAGGGTTAAGTTGTTGTTCCCTTTCTAATTTCCTCAAAAACATCTAGTCTAGTTAATGTGATCAATATTATTTGACAATTGATGCTTTTTGTTGGACATTTCAGTCAGTGAGCTCATACTTTGAGCTCATAAATTTATAGTTAAAATGATTGAGACAACGCAATCTTGTCTTCGTTGTGCATGAATGCGTGTGCTCACCACACACAATACGTGTGTCACTATTCTGGCAGTGGCTATATAGTATTGTTAATGAAAGCCTGTTATAAGGTCTGTTATTTTTTTTGTGTGTAAAAGGTATGGTCACTGGAAGTATGATGATCGAGACCCTAGAAAAAAATTAATTTTCATATTAAAGCCATGTTGTCATTTTTGTTCACACATTTTTTGAAATATGGTCATATAAGAATTTTATTATTATTTATTTAACAATAGTGTGTTTAACAGCAGGAAAAAAACATGTAATGTTATGATGTATACATATCAGCAGCAATATTTTAATGTAAAATGTACATTAATCAGTATTGATTCCTTAACTTTACAAGTTACAAGTAGATGTACAAGTTACAAATGTACAAGTAGAGTACCATTTAGATTATGGTTGAATAAACATTGATGTCTAACATTGATTCAATATAAAATCAACTAAAATGTGCATGTAGATTACCATTTAGATGATGGTTGAATCAACATTGATGTCTAACATTGATTCAATATAAAATCAACTAAAATGTGCATGTAGATTACCATTTAGATGATGGTTGAATCAACATTGATATAGTATCAGTTATGGTTGACACCTAACGTTGATTCAACATGTAAGTCATAGACAACGATTTGTATAATTTCGATGTCAGGCTTCAACATAGATTCAATATTTCTGCCTAATCAACGTTGATTCACTAATTTTTTGCTATCTGGGTTATGATGAATTGAAAATGGGGGACCCTGATGTAAACAAGACGAAAGTCTTTCTCTGGTCTGTATCCCCTTAACAATTGTGTGTATTGAGCTGTACTGTATTGTACCCATTCTGCAATCTGTTAATAACATTTTCAATCAATCAATTCAATACACTCACTGCACACTTTAAACAAACACTCACCTTACCACTCACTTTACTCACTTTAGTAGACACTTTAACACACTTTATATTTATCTATTATTAAAGAGATTTGCACTACATCCATACCTCATTTGCACCCTACCCTAAGTTTTGTACCCCATCTCATTTCAGCATTGTACCTCACGGTTACTCATTTTACTCTGTATTGTATATTGTATTGACTTTACTTACTTTTACTTACTTCTTAATAACTTATTTTTTTACTTACTTTCTTTTTACTGTATGTAGCACACTCTCAGGGGCTCATACAGAAATAAGCATTTCATCATAAAGTATTTGTTGAATCTAGAGGGTGTATGTATGGTTGTAACTAACTGTAACTGTCCTCTACTACTCCCATGACTGCATATATATCTGTGTCCACTGGAGGGCGCTATAGGTGGAGCTTCTACTGTCTATGCCAGGTTGGGGAGTATATAAGTCTTGGTTCCCTCCTACTTTTTCTTCTTCCCACACATGCCTCTCCCGGAGAGGAGAACACATGAGCTGTTGTGGTATGAGTCAATGTGAATGAATAAACCGCTGCCAGCAGAGCAAGGCCACAGATGGAAACCATGCCTCTTGTACATATTATTGTCGCCCCATAGCCATTTCTGTTAACAGGTTATGGGCCCAGATCTCGCAGGGGCGAAATAATAAGGGTAGCTAGCTTAGCTGACGTGTAGGCCAGAGTAGCACCGGGAGTACCGCGTGGCTAGCGTACTAGGCCAACGAAGCTTAAGCTACACCTACCACCAACCACCAAGAAAGAGGATGGCGACCAAGGGAAGAAGCAAATGGCCCTCATTTAATGGGAAAGCGGAGGGATATGAGCTCTGGGAAGAGCGCATGCTATGTTGCATGCACGGCGCGGGACTCAAGGCGGTGATCTTGGCGGCCCCCGCGGGACCACTGACGGCGGAGGAACAAGCCCAAGACGACAAGCTTAATGCGGACGCATACTGTGAGTTGGCACCGCTGCTCCACAATACAAGCTTGGGGCTAATATTCCGCAACACGAAGGACAAAGGCAGAGAAAGCCTGGGAGTGTTGAGGGAGCATTACATCGGACGGGGAAGGCCCCGAGTAGTGTCCCTCTACGTAACAACGTTAACGGCCCTGAAGAAGGGGCACACAGAGACGATGACAGAATACATCATCCGAGCTGAGCAGATCATGACGGGGCTCAAGAGTGCAGGAGAGGCACCCGGCGAGGGGTTAATGATGGCAATGGTGATGAGAGGACTACCGGAGTTGTACAGGCCGTTCACGCTACTGGTTACCCACGGTTCAACGGACATGACATTGGGGCAGTTCAAAGCCAAGCTGCGGAACTTTGAGGCCTCAGAGGATATCCACCCAGGCGCCGCGGAAGCGGGGGGGGATAGCACTG
This sequence comes from Notolepis coatsorum, assembly GCF_963971535.1. Classification (NCBI taxonomy): domain Eukaryota; kingdom Metazoa; phylum Chordata; class Actinopteri; order Aulopiformes; family Paralepididae; genus Notolepis; species Notolepis coatsorum. The sequence continues at coordinate 111,754,043 of NC_140173.1, read as the reverse complement.
AAAGCCCGAGCGACACCGAGGGAGAAGGCCAGGCCCACGACGGAGCTGACGTGTTGGCGATGCAGAGAGAATGGGCATCGGAGGGATAACTGCAACAAGACGGTCTGGTGCAACTTCTGCAGATCATCGGGGCACACAGACAAAGAGTGCCGAAAGAAACGAGACCAGAGCGCCCGATACGCACATTGGCAAGATGACGGCCAGAGACGAGGCGGCGCCTATGGACAAGATGGCGGCGACGGACGAGGTCACGGCCACGAACAAGATGGCGGCGATGGACGAGATCGCGGCTATGGTCAAGATGGCGGCTGTGGACGAAATGACGACTACAGACAAGATGGCGGCAACGGTGATCGTGAGGCGAGTCGAGATGACGCCCGGAGAGCGGCAGGACGAGAGGACTTCGTTTTCGGGGCGCGGACTACGGGCGTCGCCCGGCCAACGCACCACCAGCAGTTCCCAAGGAGGGGACTGATCGTGGACACAGGTGCGTCGTCCCACATCATCAACGACAGGAATAGTTTCAAGAACTTTGATAAATCCTTCGAGCCGGAGGGACACAGCATGGAGCTGGCGGACGGGAAACGCACCTACGGGTTGGCGCAGGGGAGAGGAGACGCACAGGTATGCCTTATAGACAGTGTACAGTGACGTTAAAGGACGCTCTATATATATACCCTCGTTCCCACAAGAACTATTCTCAGTAAAATCCGCTACTGCTAACGGTGCCGAAGTGTTCTTTAGTGAAGGTAAAGATGTTCTTGTAGAAAAAGATGGTACACGGTTTAACATTGACGTATATGGAAGAATGTATTACCTACAAACGGAGTGTGATAATAATGATAAATGTAATGTGACTGTTAGTCATGACATCCAGACGTGGCATGAAATTATGGGTCATTGTAACCATGCGGATTTATTAAAGCTGCAAACAGTGACAGACGGTATGCACATTAAGGGTGAAAAGCATAGACCTGACAAAGAATGTGAAGTTTGCATAAGGGGGAAGTTTACTCAAACAAGGAACAGGGACCCCACAGAGAAGGTAAAGAGACCACTGGAGCTAGTTAACACCGACCTAGCCGGTCCAGTAAGGAACGAGTCCATAGGTGGCTTTAACTATGTACAGTCCTTTACAGATGTGGGTACAGGCGTAGTGTTCGTCTATTTTCTTAAGGCAAAGAGTGATACACTCCAAGCCACGGAGAAGTTCCTTGCCGATGTCACCCCCTATGGGGACGTAAAATGTTTGAGGTCAGACAACGGGACCGAGTTTACAAACAGAGAGTTCCAATCACTGTTGAGAAAAAACAGGATCAGACACGAGACATCATGTCCCTACTCCCCACATCAGAACGGGGTAGCCGAGAGGGAATGGCGCACTCTTTTTGAAATGGCCAGGTGTAAGCTAGACGATAGTAACATACCGAAGAGCCTGTGGCATTATGCGGTACAAGAAGCCGCCTACACCAGAAACAGGTGTTTTAATAAACATACGGGCACCACCCGATATACAGCAATGCCAGGGAAAAGATGTAATCTAGCCAGAATGCACAAATTCGGATCAGTGTGCTATGCTTACCAGCAGGACAGAGGCAAGCTTGAGTCCAGATGTGAAAAAGGACTCTTTGTAGGACACGACAGAGGGAGCCCTGCACTCCTAGTTTACTATCCCGGTAAAGGGAAGGTGCAAAAGCACAGACTAGTGAAATTTGTCACCAAGACAACGTGCGAAATCGAGACACAGACAGAGGAGCCATGGCTGGACTCCGGGGTAAGGTATGGAGGGACAGAGACACCACAGCCTAGTGTACTGAGCACAGGCGTGCAGGCAGACCTCCAGACACCCCCAAAGGGCGATGACGAGGAGCACCCGAGGGTGACGTCAAGTGCCCCATGCAGTGGGAGATATCCCTCAAGGGAACACAAACCCCCAAGATATCTGAAAGATTATGCCCGGAGAAGTAGTGACGAGGATGACAGTACACTCGCCAGTATTGATTACTGCTACCGAGCGGTGTGTGGCGTGCCTCAGTCCTTTAAGGAAGCCATAGTGTCCCCAGAGTCGAGTAAGTGGGAGAGAGCAATGGACGAGGAGATGAGATCCTTAGAGGACAACCACACCTTTACCCTCACCAAATTGCCAGAGGGCAGACAGACAGTGGGAGGGAAGTGGGTGTACTCAATCAAGGAAGGGATCGAAGGCCACGAAAAGTACAAAGCGAGATTTGTAGCTAAGGGTTTCAGTCAGAGGGAGGGGATAGACTATGGTGAAACATTCTCCCCCACAGCCAACCTGACCAGTGTAAGGGTAGTGGTTCAGAAAGCAGCTGAGGACAATCTGATTTTACATCAGATGGATGTGAAGACAGCCTATCTGCACGCACCCATAGATAGGGAGATATAATATATGGAACAACCTGAAGGTTACGAAAAGAAAGGGGGGAAGCTAGTGTGCAAGCTAGAAAAATCCATTTACGGCCTGAAACAGTCTGGGCGAAATTGGAACGAGATGCTTCACACATGCCTCATCAAGGATCACTTCCTACAGAATCCAGTAGACCCCTGTGTTTACTCAAGGGAGTCAAAAGAGTCAGGAAAAGTGATGATTGTCATTTGGGTGGATGATTTGATCATCGCAGCAGACAACTCTAGGAACCTAGATCAGGTGAAAGGTATGCTCTCCACCAGATTCAAAATGAAAGACCTTGGCATGTTAAAACATTTCCTAGGCATGGACTTTGAGCAGTCGGAAAATTGTGTAACAAATCTCCAAGAAGAGATATGTGGAAAAGATCCTGAAACGTTTTGACATGCAGGAATGTAGAACAAGGGAAACACCATGTGATCAGAAACTTGATTATCAGGAGGATGCTCAGAAACTGACAGATGTAAAAATGTACAGGGAAGCCGTGGGTAGCCTCATCTACTTAACAACATGTACCCGCCCTGACCTATGTTTTGTAGTGAGTAAGTTGTCACAGCACTTTGCTGATCCCACAGAGGAACACTGGATCACGGTAAAACATGTTTTTCGTTATCTCAAAGGTACAGTAGATAAACTACTTTGTTTCAGAAAGAGCAGCGGAGGCTTAGGGCTTAAAGCCTACAGTGATACAGACTGGGCTGCTGACATCACAGATAGAAGGAGTACTACTGGATACTGTGTTTAAACACAAAACACAAACAGCTCACTGGTTTCATGGAAAACAAAGAAGCAGCCCACAGTGGCACTGTCAACTTGTGAAGCCGAATACATGGCCCTGGCCATGACGATACAGGAGTGTATTTATCTAGAACAACTGCTCGGAGGGATGGATAACTATGTATATAAGAAAACTGTTGTTTATGAGGACAACCAGTGTACTATTGCCATTGCGAGAAACCCTGTGTGTCGACAGGTGTAAGCATATGGATATAAAGTATCATTTCATCAGATCTGTCATCAGAGAAGAAAGGATGACACTGGTTTATTGTCCAACAGATGACATGGTAGCAGACGCTATGACGAAGCCTGCTTCAAAATTGAAACTGAGGAGATTTGCAGAGGTCATGTTTGGTGTGTAAATATTGACTGCCATACTCTTTTTGATGTTCTAAGACTGTGTTATTTTCTTTGTAAATTGTTTTGAAGAGTTCATACAGTGTACTAAGCAACCATAAGTGGGAGTGTTGAATCTAGAGGGTGTATGTATGGTTGTAACTAACTGTAACTGTCCTCTACTACTCCCATGACTGCATATATATCTGTGTCCACTGGAGGGCGCTATAGGCGGAGCTCCTACTGTCTACGCCAGGTTGGGGAGTATATAAGTCTTGGTTCCCTCCTACTTTTTCTTCTTCCGACACATGCCTCTCCCGGAGAGGAGAACACATGAGCTGTTGTGGTATGAGTCAATGTGAATGAATAAACCGCTGCCAGCAGAGCAAGGCCACAGATGGAAACCATGCCTCTTGTACATATTATTGTCGCCCCATAGCCATTTCTGTTAACAGTATTCTGTATTTTGTTGTGACATATAATAAACAAACTTGAAACAAACTTGAATTGACCTGATGGCCAAAGACTGCAACCTCATTAAAAATAAGAAAATAAAAATGATATCTCTATCTTTTAATCCTCTATTATAATATGTAAAAAACATGATTTATTTATGGGGCTGAGGGTGAGGAGGTGGGTGACAGAGTGAGAAAGGGAGGTGTGGTGTGAGAGCATGTGAAGAGAGTAATTTGCGCGCAGGTGATTGATTGATTGAACATTTTATTAACAGATTTATTTAATGTATTATTATTTATAATACACATTATATATAATTATTTATTAATACATACAATTGTTAAGGGGATGCAGACCAGAGAAAGGCTTTCGTCTTGTTTACATCAGGGTCCCCCATTTTCAATTCATAATGAATTGTAAGTAAGGGTGCAATTAGCACCGTGCAATCCATTCCTTGTGGATCCCGCCCCTAGAGTAAACTACTGTAAACTCAGTCATACAGGTCAGCATTGCCTTGGTAGTAGTTGACACCTCAGACTATTATTTTGCATCTTTTCCCTATTATCAAACATTTTGGTCGCCATTTTATGCTGATTCTCCAGTTACATAGGGATCCAGGGCTATCAGAACATTTATTTTGAACAGAGCCCCAAAGTAAACGAACCACATCTGATGAAAAATACTGTGCAAGTTAAGTCAAATCAAGTTTACTTGTAGGCCTATACAGTCCTTAATCACCGTTACATGTGCTTCACCTTGAACCCTCAGGAAAATAGAAGAAAACTTGGGACACATACACTGAGGAAGAATCTCCTCCCCTTCCTCTTTAGACACTATATCAAAGGGAAAATCCACCCTAGAACAGAATGTACATTGTGTTATTCTGTCCAGTGATGGGTGATTAAGTCATATAAACACAGACAACAGTCTCCCTAAGCTGGAAATCAGAGTATCAAGATTTTAATTTGTCATCAAGTGACACCTTTTTGGAGTTGCTCCATTGATACTGAATACGTCACTACTCACTAGACTCTGTGGGCTCAACCTATTACATCCAAATGAGTCTTATTTAAAAGTAGGGCTTAGAACTCTGAATCAGAACATGTACCCATATGCCAGTAAAATCACCATGAGTGCTGTAGTATTGTCAGGACACCTCTCTCCCCCAATTACAGATTGTTTACCCTCCTTCCCTCTGGGAGGCGCTATAGGAATCTCTGGCAGGCTCAGGAACAGCTTCTTCCCCTCAGCTGTCATCACTGAACTCTGTACCTCGGTGACAACACTGTATGTTGTCATGCACTTTATTGTTACTTTGCACTCTGGTTAGATGCCAACTTCTTTCCATTGTACTGTACTTTGTACACACATGAACAGCGGATCAATAAAGGAATAGCTTATCTTATCTTACTTGTGCTATACAATGACAATACATGTGAATCTAATCTATAGTGACCTCTAGGTCTATGGAGCAGCTCCCAGGAGTTGTCTCTTGATGACATCATCACTAGAGTCTCATCTCTCTGTTCAGCTTAAGGAGAGACTTGTTCCTATTCAGAAACTGAAACAGAAATAACGCAAATTCTACATTAGGGTGGATTTTCCATTTAACACACAATAATAGCGTGACAGTCCAGGACCTGCCCACTTTCCCCTGCTCTGCTCTGGACATTGTTCTATCTGCCACTCTCTCTCTCTGCCACTCCTGCCAAGCCACGGACTGCCCCTTTCTCACTCACACACACACACACACACACACACACACACACACACACACACACACACACACACACACACACACACACACACACACACACACACACACACACACATCTCTGCCTCTCTTGCCCCCTCCTCCCAGGCCCTGGGCTGCGTCTCTACAATTCGTAGACGCATTTCTGCGGACCCCTCTCTGATTGGTTGAGGCCATTTCTGCAGACCCCTCTCTGATTGGCCGAGCGCGCGCATGCGCATGAGCCGCGACAAGCTCCTCTAGCCAGGAGTCGAAACTCCGTTAAGCTCCAGAGAGAGAGGCTGAAAACCCACAGTTGTTGCCCGACGGATGGGAGCCGAATCCCGGATCCGAGTTTTCTGATGAATAGCCCCAAAACATGGAGGTCGCGAACGCAATTTATACGCATGGAAGTATTGATTACGCCATAACGAATCATTAAAAAAATATACCGTTAACTGGAATATGTTGTGTGTGCCTTTACACATATGTTGGATAGGATTATGTAATTGGTTTGTCATTAAAAACCAATAATAATCGCTCGCCGGCTTCGCTGACCAGAGCTCTCTCAGATTCAAAGTTTTAAGAGAAAGAGTCTGGTGGTCAATTGCTATGGAAATGTGTCTTACTAATAATAACTAATTCCTTGGTCAATAGAAGTCTCTGTGATACTTTCTGAATATGATTCGGGAACATCAAATGGGCAGGCCACGAAATAACAACTTTACAATGTACAGTTTCTGACAGCTGGCTGTGTTGTGAAATGTGCATAACGTTATGAATAAACCGCGATGTCACGCGAAATAAAGTTATAAGCGAATCTGGTAGTACATTTCCAATCAGAGAGGGGCTTCGCTCAACCAATCAGAGAGGGGTCTGCAGAAATGGAGCGCAACCAATCAGAGAGGGGTCTGCAGAAATGCGGCTACGAATTGTAGAGACGCCCCTGGGCTGCCTCTCACTCTGTTCCCCCTGCCTCTGCCATTAGGCTGTGAGCAGTGTTAATTTTGTCAACTAAAATGATGACGAAAGATGTTCGTCAACAAAGGTTTTTTTCATGACGACAACGAGACGTCACGTTATTGAAGACCATGTGACGCTAACGTTAGAATACCCTGAAGACTCTAGCAGGAGCACTCATTCAAGGGTACTACGACTATGCTTGCACCTCATGGTACCAAAGCACCTCAAAGGCGCTAAAAACAAAATTACAAACATCTCAAAACAAACTGGTCAGACTACTGCTTGACCTTACTCCTAGAACCCACCTCACCCCTGCCCACTTTGACAACCTAGGATGGCTTAGAGTAGACGACAGAGTACAGCAACTTGCAATGGGCCTGGTCTACAAGATACACTACACGACCAAGGTACCCATGTACATGACAAAATACTTCCCAAAGGTCAGTGAATACCACGATCACAACACCAGAGGGAGCTCCACAAATCATGTTAAACCCAGATTCGGCTCAAACAAGGGACTAAACACGTTTCGCAATTATGCCACATCAATGTGGAACGCCCTACCCAAAGCTGTAAAGGAATGTGAATCACTACCCACTTTCAAAAACACTCTCAAAAAACACCTAAGGGAGACTGCAACTCGAAACTGGCCCCTGTAAATGTCCGAACACAACCCCCTCCAATGTACAGTAAATTACCAAGTATGGTCTTGTCAATAATCCAATGTACAGTGTTGTTTGTACAGTTGTACAGTGTCCCCCACCCACCCACCCCTCCTACCCACACCCCCCCCCCCCCCCCACCCACCCAACCACCTCCAATGTACAGTCCCCCCCCACCCCCACCTACCCAATCCAATGTACAGTTTCTACGCCTAATGTATATACTCTTTTCTTTCTGGACTCTTTTTGTATCACAAACAGTACTGTAATTGCAAATCTGGTATGTCATAAATGTATAGATGTAGCAGTACTGTCTATCTGTATGTCATGTATGTCATATATGTTACGATGAATTGAAAATGGGGGACCCTGATGTAAACAAGACGAAAGTCTTTCTCTGGTCTGCATCCCCTTAACAATTGTATGTATTGAGCTGTACTGTACTGTACCCATTCTGCAATCTGTTAATAAAGTTTTCATTCATTCATTCATTCATTCATTCATTCATTCATTCACTAAATAGTTAATTAAATATCGTTGACCACTACTGAGGACACAAAAATGTAATTTACAAAAACCAGGACGAAATTTCTCTTCATGTATGTTGATATTGTTGACTAAAACAAGACAAGACAAAATAATTATAACTTTTCTTAATGCCATCGTCCCGAGTAGAGCAGTGTGACGGGGAGCTCCGTTATTAGCATTAGCTAAAGAGCTATTTGAAAAGCTAGTTTTAGCTTAACGTTACCTTGGCTAAAATTGGGACTATTCATAATCCAGCTGAAGACCTGCAAGCAAAGTACAGCAAGTTGGCAAAGGAGTATTCCTGTTATGGTTTGTAACCGACCCCAATCGCACAACACAAGACAGGTATGAGAGTAAGCCAAGAACGGGCATTTATTGAAAACAATCAGAAAAAAGGCACTGTCCCTTTAAGGGAGAACACCACTACTGGATAAACAAGAAAAGGGAAAGGCCCAGTGCCTCTAAGAGGCGAGCTGGCTAAGGGGAAGGCAAAGGGAACGCTAAAGGAAAACAGGGCCGGGGCAAGGGACAAGGCAGGAACAGGGAGGAACTAGGAGGAACTGGACAGGGAGGACTAGGAGGACTAGAGAGGGGAGACAGGGACAGGGGCCCGCGGAGGCGGGCTGGGGACAGGGAGGACTGGGAGGACTAGATAGGGAGGACTAGGAGGACTAGGGAAAAACAGGGTAAGGCCTTGGAACAGGGCGAGGGCTGGAGCTGCATACTGGGACAGAGTAAACAGGGTCAGGCCTTGGAAAAAGCAATAAAGAGGTTGCTGCACTGCAGCTTCTCCCGGGATGGTAGTCTGGGGAAGCAGGTGGGAACATCAGAGCCGCTCTGCAGACTTCTCTCGGCAGATCTCCGAGGTGGGTAAACGGGGCCGAGAGGGAGAGAGGAGTGGGTTAGCACTTAGCTCAGAGTACAATGGGGAAAACAGAGCAGGTGCAGGAGAGGTGACTAGTCCCAAAAACAGAGTTATCAAGGTGACAGAATCTTCGGTGTATATACACACTGTGAGTAAACGTCCCAAACACAATCCAAGTGAATAAAATCTCTTCGGTGTGAAAACACACAGTGAGGCGATGTAAAGGCCAAAATATTATCCCAATGAAAACAATCCAAAAATGGCTAAAACGCTGGGTGAGTGACTGTCTGAATAAAAGCTGGAAATCTTCAGTGTTTTAAAACACACGAAAAACGGAATTGGAAAATAAAAAACTCACCCAGGCGTTGTGCGTAAAGAGCGTTGGAACAGAACGGGGCGAGAGCGTCGCCACCGGGGAACCGGTTGTCCAAGCGGAGGTCAGAGTGGTGCGCGACTGCTTGGAGTACGCGCCGGTACGAAGGGCGCATCAGGCGCGGAGGTCTGAGTGGTGCGCGACTGCTTGGAGTGCGCGCCGGTACAGAGGACGCATCTGGAGTGCGTCTGCGCGGAAGAGCGTGCCAGGCTCGGAGGTCTGGATGGTGAAGATCTGGATGCGCGCCTGGAGTGAAGAGCGCATCTGCTGCGTGGAGGTCTGGATGCGCGCCTGGTTGGAGTGCACGCCGGTACGGAGGACGCATCTGGAGTGCGTCTGCGCGGAAGAGCGCGCCAGGCTCGGAGGTCTGGATGAGCGTCAGGACGTCTGCTGCGCGGGGGTCTGAAGTGGAACACTGGGAAGCCTCCCGTGGAAGTCTAGAGAGCGCAGTCCAGTGTCTACCTCAGGCAAACGGCGACAGGAGGCGAAGGCTGGAGCGCATGTCACGCCGGAGATGAAAACAGCATAAACAGACAGAGGACCTCCCGAAGGAGTCCTGGTGATAGAGAATATGATACCGAATGAAACGGCATGTTACGGCACGACCCGACGAGGAACAGAGGGGAAGAGCCAGGTACTTAAAGCCCACAGGGGAACCAATTAGAATGCACCACAGGTGCGTGAAGGTAATTGATACTTGAAACTAAAGTGTGTGTTCGGCACAAGACCAATCAAACACACAATGACAGGTAGACCAAGGTGTGGCCGCTGAGAGCAAACGAGAGTAACGAACGCGAGGGTGGGGGCTAGTGAGGTGAGTGAGAAGGGAATTCCTTAACAGTAGGCTTAAAGGAACAGAGAGAGTAGGTGAGCAGCGGACAAAACCTCACAGTACCCCCCCCTCAACGGGAGCCACCCGGCGACCCAAAAATACAGACAGAGTGGCAGGGGACAAAACAAGGCAAAAAACAAAAGGTACTGGGCCAAGCCAGTAGGGGAAGCCACAACAAAAGTGGGGCTAGCAAAAGAACAGGGTAGCCGAGGGGTAACTAGAGGAGCAGAGGGGTAACCATGGTAGCTGAGGGGTAACCAGAGGAGCTGAGGGGTAACCATGGTAGCTGAGGGGTAAGTAGGGTAGCTGAGGGGTAACCAGAGGAGCTGAGGGGCAACTAGAGGAGCTGAGCGGTAACTAAGAGGAGCACCGGGAAAAGGGCTAGCAGAGGGAAAGGGTAGCTGCCAGGGCACTGATAGCTACAGGGCCTATGCTAGCTGTACTGCTACATCAACATAGAGGCTGCGCTAGCTGCCGGAGCTAGGCTAGCAGAGGGAAAGGGTAGCTGCCAGGGCACTGATAGCTACAGGGCATATGCTAGCTGTACTGCTACATTAACATAGAGGCTGCGCTAGCTGCCGGAGCTAGGCTGGCAGACAGGGCTGGACCAGCATGAGAGAACAAGCTAGCTGGAAGGACAGTCCTAGCTGCGGGGAACTGACCTTGCTAGCTGAAGGGGCAGTCCTAGCAGTGGGAGAAAAACTGACATTGCTAGCTGAAAGGGCAGTCCTAGCAGTGGGAAAAAACTGACTCTGCTAGCTGAAGGGGCAGTCCTAGCAGTGGGAAAAAACTGACCTTGCTAGCTGAAAGGGCAGTCCTAGCAGTGGGAAGGCTACACAAAAAGTGGAGGCCATGCAGAGGGACCGGGTTAGCTGCCTGGGCATGGCTAGCTACAGGGCCTATGCCAGCTGCAAGGACTGCATTAACATAGAGGCTGTGCTAACAGCCGGGGCTAAGCTAGCTGACTGGGGCCATGCAGAGGGACTGGGTTAGCTGCCAGGGCATGGCTAGCTACAGGGCCCATGCCAGCAGCAAGGGCTGCATTAACATAGAGGCTGTGCTAGCAGCCGGGGCTAAGCTAGCAGACTGGGGCCCTGCTGAGGGACTGGGTTAGCTGCCTGGGCATGGCTAGCTACAGGGCCTATGCCAGCAGCAAGGGCTGCATTAACATAGAGGCTGTGCTAGCAGCCGGGGCTAAGCTAGCAGACAGGGGCCCTGCTGAGGGACTGGGTTAGCTGCCTGGGCATGGCTAGCTACAGGGCCTATGCCAGCAGCAAGGGCTGCATTAACATAGAGGCTGTGCTAGCAGCCGGGGCAAAGCTAGCAGACAGGGGCCATGCTGGTAGTAGAGGCCTAACAAGCTGCAGGGGAGTCAAACAGGGCTAAGAGGGAAGCCAACAGGGCTAACAGGGGAGCTAACCGGGGAGACTAACAAGCTAACAGGGGAGCTAACAGGGCTAACAGGGGAGAAACAAAAAAAAGGCAAACTCAACCACACCGTCTGTGCTGGCTGGGGTCGTCGATTGGTCGGGTCGTACTGTTATGGTTTGTAACCGACCCCAATCGCACAACCAGGGCCGCCTCAGGGGGTGTGCGAGCAGTGCGGTCGCACAGGGCCTTGCGGGAAGGGGGGCCTCGCAAAAAAAAAAAAAAAAAAAAATTAATTAATTCTTTTTATTATTATTATTTTTTTTTTTTTTTTTTTTGCGAGGCCCCCCTTCCCGCGAGGCCCTTTTTCATCACAGACCTAAAATCTAGTTTTGCTTATATGCTTATATATTTCACATTAGACACGTTTGTAGAATGTGTCTGACTTGTTCCTGGGTCTGCAGTCCTGCAGACATACTCACTATTGGAGCTCAGCCTCTGGGGTTCTGCAGCAGACATACTATTGGTTTCAACGAAGGGAGTGGTTTTACTTACATCATGTGTCGGCGTGAGTCAGCTGCGTTTGACTATTTCGCGCGTGCAGCTTTTGACTATGCTTAGTTATGCCAGCCAAGACGAAGAAAGAGGTCGGTCATTATCAGTCGGTCGGTCACCAAGGAACGTTGACGAAAGGCCTCTCGCTAGCGGGACAAATGGCCGGAGCCTTGTCATGGTATAGCCATGATGATGTCGGCTAGTAGCTAGCTTAGCTAAAGGCTAACTAGCGTTAGCTAACCTATTCAGAGGAGCGAGGCGAGGCGAGTGGATGTCTTTTCAAAAGAAGGAGAAGAGAACTTGTGAGCAGATAAATCTGTTAGGCAGCAATACGCCGAAAGGTGTCCAGTCTGCCGGAAAGTACTCGAAGAAGAAGAAGAAGAAATTACACCATGGGCCAAGATAGTCTCCTTCCAACTTTACCTTTGGCGCCGCCGCGTTGATACTGCGTTATGGTGAGTCAACCTATGATTATATACCCGCCGTGGACCTGACCTATCTCTCTTTCTCTCTCTCTGGAGCCAAACTGGTCGACTAGCTAATACTACTAGTAGCTAACGGTGTGTGCCTGGTGAGAGCACCTGGCTGTATGTAGACAGTAGCCGCATAGCTTGTTAGCTGTTAGCTAACGCAGAAGCAAGCTATGCGGCTACTACATACAGCCAGGTGCCTGATTGAGCTAACTGTTAGCCAGTTAGCTGTTTAGCGTCAGCTGGGAACGTTCGTTTGATGCTATCAGTTAGCCTTGAGAATAGCAGGCCCTGGCACTCTGACTACGACATCATCTTTGACAGAAGATGTAGTCGGGCCTGCACCATGACAAGGCTCTGGCCATAGCTTTGTCCCGACAGCGAGAGGCCTTTCGTCAACGTGGAGACCTGTGTTGCGGCCTTTCGCCCTGCGTTCCTCGTGCAGGTAAGATTAATGAAAATGTCATGACATTACCCCACTCTTCCTTCCTTCCCCTCCCGAATGTTTTGTTAATAACGATGTTTTTTTCCAGGCAAAACATATGCTACTTCACAACATTTGGAGATACGACATGTGCTGTGTGTGAATGGTCGTTTGTGTAGCTTGGGTAGCGTTGGGCCGTTGGCCAAAGCTGTGTGTGGCCTGGTCACAGTACCTGGCTAGCCTATTTAGCTGATGTCGGCCATTGGCTCCTTGCTGCTTTGGTTTCTCTGGTATAGACCCTCTTCTTGTTGGATTTAAGTGTTGATCTTTGTCCTTTTGAATCTGTCATACATGCTCTAGTCTCTCTCTAACACACAGACACATGACAAACACACATGTTCTCTCTCTCTCTCTCTCTCTTTCTAACACACACAGTCTGCCTATGGCGGCCTTTCTCGATGGCTAGGCTGTGCTCAAGGATCTTCAGTCACAGTGCTCAGGTATTCTGCCACTGTGTACTCTCTGTTTAGGGCCAAATAGCATTTCAATTTCTTTCCAATGTGTCTCTCTCTCTCTCTCTCTCTCTCTCTCTCTCTTGGATTTAAGTGTTGATCTTTGTCCTTTTGAATCTGTCATACATGCTCTAGTCTCTCTCTAACACACACACACATGACAAACACACATGTTCTCTCTCTCTCTCTCTCTCTTTCTAACACACACAGTCTGCCTATGGCGGCCTTTCTCGATGGCTAGGCTGTGCTCAAGGATCTTCAGTCACAGTGCTCAGGTATTCTGCCACTGTGTACTCTCTGTTTAGGGCCAAATAGCATTTCAATTTCTTTCCAATGTGTCTCTCTCTCTCTCTCTCTGTACACTGTATATTGACTGTAGAACGGGAGCTCTCTCTCGCTCTCTCTTTTGCTATATGTTGACTGTATCATGCCCCGCCTTGGGCAGCGCTATTATTTAAGAATATGTTGACTGTATAAAAAAAAAAAAAAAAATAATATATATATATATATATATATATATATATATATATATATATATATTTTTTTTTGTTTTACCTTTGGGGGGGGGGGGGGGGGGGCTCGCGTTAAATCTCGCACAGGGCCTCGCATTTCTCCCAGGCGGCCCTGCTCACAACACAAGACAGGTATGAGAGTAAGCCAAGAACGGGCATTTATTGAAAACAATCAGAAAAAAGGCACTGTCCCTTTAAGGGAGAACACCACTACTGGATAAACAAGAAAAGGGAAAGGCCCAGTGCCTCTAAGAGGCGAGCTGGCTAAGGGGAAGGCAAAGGGAAGGCTAAAGGAAAACAGGGCCGGGGCAAGGGACAAGGCAGGAACAGGGAGGAACTAGGAGGAACTGGACAGGGAGGACTAGGAGGACTAGAGAGGGGAGACAGGGACAGGGGCCCGCGGAGGCGGGCTGGGGACAGGGAGGACTGGGAGGACTAGATAGGGAGGACTAGGAGGACTAGGGAAAAACAGGGTAAGGCCTTGGAACAGGGCGAGGGCTGGAGCTGCATACTGGGACAGAGTAAACAGGGTCAGGCCTTGGAAAAAGCAATAAAGAGGTTGCTGCACTGCAGCTTCTCCCGGGATGGTAGTCTGGGGAAGCAGGTGGGAACATCAGAGCCGCTCTGCAGACTTCTCTCGGCAGATCTCCGAGGTGGGTAAACGGGGCCGAGAGGGAGAGAGGAGTGGGTTAGCTCAGAGTACAATGGGGAAAACAGAGCAGGTGCAGGAGAGGTGACTAGTCCCAAAAACAGAGTTATCAAGGTGACAGAATCTTCGGTGTATATACACACTGTGAGTAAACGTCCCAAACACAATCCAAGTGAATAAAATCTCTTCGGTGTGAAAACACACAGTGAGGCGATGTAAAGGCCAAAATATTATCCCAATGAAAACAATCCAAAAATGGCTAAAACGCTGGGTGAGTGACTGTCTGAATAAAAGCTGGAAATCTTCAGTGTTTTAAAACACACGAAAAACGGAATTGGATCAAAGACAGTCATAAAAAACTCACCCAGGCGTTGTGCGTAAAGAGCGTTGGAACAGAACGGGGCGAGAGCGTCGCCACCGGGGAACCGGTTGTCCAAGCGGAGGTCAGAGTGGTGCGCGACTGCTTGGAGTACGCGCCGGTACGAAGGGCGCATCAGGCGCGGAGGTCTGAGTGGTGCGCGACTGCTTGGAGTGCGCGCCGGTACAGAGGACGCATCTGGAGTGCGTCTGCGCGGAAGAGCGTGCCAGGCTCGGAGGTCTGGATGGTGAAGATCTGGATGGGCGCCTGGAGTGAAGAGCGCATCTGCTGCGTGGAGGTCTGGATGCGCGCCTGGTTGGAGTGCGCGCCGGTACGGAGGACGCATCTGGAGTGCGTCTGCGCGGAAGAGCGCGCCAGGCTCGGAGGTCTGGATGAGCGTCAGGACATCTGCTGCGCGGGGGTCTGAAGTGGAACACTGGGAAGCCTCCCGTGGAAGTCTAGAGAGCGCAGTCCAGTGTCTACCTCAGGCAAACGGCGACAGGAGGCGAAGGCTGGAGCGCATGTCACGCCGGAGATGAAAACAGCATAAACAGACAGAGGACCTCCCGAAGGAGTCCTGGTGATAGAGAATATGATACCGAATGAAACGGCATGTTACGGCACGACCCGACGAGGAACAGAGGGGAAGAGCCAGGTACTTAAAGCCCACAGGGGAACCAATTAGAATGCACCACAGGTGCGTGAAGGTAATTGATACTTGAAACTAAAGTGTGTGTTCGGCACAAGACCAATCAAACACACAATGACAGGTAGACCAAGGTGTGGCCGCTGAGAGCAAACGAGAGTAACGAACGCGAGGGTGGGGGCTAGTGAGGTGAGTGAGAAGGGAATTCCTTAACAGTAGGCTTAAAGGAACAGAGAGAGTAGGTGAGCAGCGGACAAAACCTCACAATTCCAAGGTAAATCACTTTTTCACCAGTAACGTTACATTGTTTGTATTTCCATCTAGCTTGCGTTAACTAGTGGCTAACCTAGCTCATGCTAACATGGTCACTGATCGACCTCTCGCACACAATTAATGACATAATGCAGACAGCCATACCGGTGACAATGTTTAGCTTTTAGTGCCAAATGATAAGAGTCTGAGGCGGAGTCTCAAAAGAGAATGTTGAATATTTATTTTGCATAAAAAATCACAACAGAGCCTCTGCTACTACAGTAGCTAACCTAAACGGAGCCGACTGGATAGGAGGAAGTGCAACAACGTGTAACCTCTGTGCGGAACCAATGTGCCAACAACCTTTCCGTGGGTGAACTCATTGAGCTTAGTTGTCAATTAATGATACTACTAATCTATACAATCACCTGTTGTTGAATAAATACCATTACTTTCTAGTTATTACTAAAACAAACAGTATATATAAAACAGTAGCTGTAAAAAAGAAAAGAAAAAAAAAGTTTTATAATCTATATAATATAATTTTATTAAATGTTTTTTTAAATATATGCACTGGTATCGGATCAGTATAACCAGACCTAGACCACCTCTAACTCTAACCCCTAACCAGACCTAGACCACCTCTAACTCTAACTGAAGCCATCTTCCACACGGAAACGTGGGATCTGCACCAACACCATGGTCTCCGTCATGACATCCAGCTAGCCGGTCAGCTTCCTCTGATCCATGCCCAGCGATGCGTTGCTCATGGGACGAGATTGCACTCCAGGCAACTTAAGTTTTGTGAGCAGAAGCGCGTGCACGCGCGTGCACACAGGAATGCGCTGCACTCGACTGAATCGCCAACTCGCAGTACACACCTGGCTACTTTGCATATCAATAGCGCCGGTCGTCAGGTGTTACATTCCATTCGTAGAGGCAATTAGGCATTGTTTTTAGTCTGTCCTTATGCGAGGGAACATTTATGCGCACGCGCCTGGGAGCGCGCGTGCATGTGGCGTCATTAGCGTGCGTGCAGCCTGTGTTGATATGAGCATCGCAACACTGTCCATGCCCACCTCGATCTCAGCATCACAGAGACAGACATACCCGGCACGGATGGGCACGGGTAATGTTTTCCCAGATTGAGTACTTGCATGAATTATGAGTAGTGTGGTAGTGAAAGCAAGGCAAGAAGAGATAATGTGTCTTATTAAGTTATTTCTCCATTCACAGATCGACAGCGCACCCTTCCTGTGTATCACTTGTGCCGCCGACTCAGATTCCCCTAGGTTAAAAAATAAATACGCAATTTAAATCAGAATATGTTCCATGTTGACTATTTCTGACTTCTGACAAGTTTTTTTCCATTAACTAAAAATAGACAAAAATTGCATCTGTTTTCGTCGACTAAATCTAGACTAAAACAAAAAAGACAAAATTGAGACAAAAACTGACTAAGACTAAAATGCTCAGACATTTAGTTGACTAAAACTGACTAAAAAAAAAAAAATTAAGATGACTAAATATGATAAACGAAAAAGGAGCACTTGACACATGACTAAGACTAAAACTAAGATGAAAATAGCTGCCAAAATTAACACTGGCTGTGAGCCAGTAGGGTTGGTCGGTACCATCATTGTAATAAAAAATCATTGTTTTGTATTTCTAATCAAGTACTCTAAAGAAACATTTTTCCACTTCAAGATTTCAAGCTGTTTTGGGCTGGGCTCCGCCCATAAGCGCTTTGAGTGACAGTCACCCACAGTCTGCACTGGCAGACAGAGAGAGACATAGAGAGATTGAGGGCGATACTAATTAATTTCACCGCGGGGGGCATAATCCCACAGGACAATGCATTGGTAACTTGTTTCAAATGACAATATATACCCCTGTGAATATTATTGCACGGATCGGAATACGGGCGCGCGCGTGGGAGCGTGCGCAATGATATTTTGCAGCAGTGATATGCGAGTGCTCCCGACTGCGTGTGTTTCCCCGCATGTGCGGTCGGGAGTGTGTGTGTGGGGTGCTCCGTGTCCCTCTCTCTCTCTCTCCCTCGCTCGTTCTCTGCTCTCTGTCGGCACCCACGCCACGTCAACCCGTTTGAGGAAGTGTCAGTATTTCCACTCGCTCTGTTGTTGAGCGAATGGTTGAGTACAACCATAGAGGGGGCGTTAGTTATATGCAGATCAGCTCCTTGCTACGTAGGATAGCGAGTCAAATCAGAATGGCTTAGTTCACTGGGGGAGGATATTGTCTCAACTGAATTGGAGCAATCCGCCAAAATGAGAATTAGAGACACAGACCCCATTGATACAAACCCCCATTGCTAGAAAACAATGCTAAACACTGGAAACGGCAATTTATAAGACAGGGGACCTTTAATTTAAAAGGCAATATGACCATTATAACCAATATCCCATGGATAATATGTGTTATATATTCATACTTGGCTTATCGCGTCCCGCTCTTAAAGCCTATCGAGATACCCCTTATCTCCTGTACCTATTGTACTGCATCACGGAAAAAACTTGTACACCCACACCTGACCGGGTCCCGCCTCTATGGAGGCGCAGCCTATAAGACCGTAACCATGGTCACCAACACACCCTTCCTCTATTTTCGACCCATCATATTGGATGCAGTGCACCTTATGTAACTAGTAGTATGAAAAGATTGGAGAAATTGCGTAATGTTGAAAGCTTACCGGAGGTTTGCTTGCCCCTGGCATCTTCGAAGCATGTTTCAGCGACACATTGGGCCTGTGCTGATGTTTCCTCGTCTGACGGCGGCAGACCGAGGGGCAGCGTACAAGGTTTGGCTATCAAGTCGGCTTGTACAAAGGTAAGGCCTGTGTCATTAGGCATCAATGTCGGTATTGGTAATGCTGTGGAGTATGTTTCGGCGCCAGGGCCGGGGTGGCTTGGTGATCGTTCCACTGCAGTGGACGTTTTCCTGGCAATCCTGGAGTGAATGAATGAATGAATGAAAACTTTATTTAACAGATTGCAGAATGGGTACAATACAGTACGGCTCAATACATACAATTGTTAAGGGGATGCAGACCTGAGAAAGATTCATTCAATTCATATAGACATTTATGACATACACAACATACATGACATTTATGGCATAGGGACATATAGGTATTTGGTACTGATACATTTGTGACATAAGCGGTATTCAAATATACAGTACTGTTACCCCTAGATCCTGACAGAGTATATACATATGATGGGGAGGGGACTGTACATTAGGAGGGGGTGGGTGGGTGGGAGGGAAATATACATACGGCGGGGAGGGAATATATACATGCGGTGGGGAGGAGACTGTCTATTAGGAGGTGGTGGGGGTTTTGGGCATTTACGGTGGCCAGTTTCGAATTGCAGCCTCCCGTAGGTGCTCTTTAAGAGCGGTTTTGAATGTGGGCAGGGATTCACATTCCTTTACAGCTTTGGGTAGGGCGTTCCACATTGTTGTGGCATAATTGCGAAACGTGTTTAGTCCCTTGTTTGAGCCGAATCTGGGTTTAACATGATTTGTTGAGCTTCCTCTGGTGTAGTGGTTGTGGTATTCACTGACCTTTGGGAAGTATTTTGACATGTACATGGGCACCCCGGTCGTATAGTGTATCTTGTAGACCAGGCCCATTGCAAGTTGCTGTACTCTGTCGTCTACTCTAAGCCATCCTAGGTTGTCAAAGTGGGCAGGGGTGAGGTGGGTACTGGGGTTCAGGTCAAGTAGTAGTCTGACCAGTTTGTTTTGTGATGTTTGTAATTTTGTTTTAAGCGCCTTTGAGGTGCTTTGGTACCATGAGGTGCACGCATAGTCATAGTACCCTTGAATGAGTGCTCCTGCCAGAGTCTTCAGGGTATTCTTGTTTACCAGAGAGGAGATCCGGTACAAGAATCTAGTTCGTTGGTTGACTTTTTTTATTACATTGGATGCCATTTTGTCACAGGAAAGATTTGCCTCTAGGATGGAACCCAGGTAGGTAATTTCGTCTTTCCTTGTGACAATATTGTCACCCACTGTAACTGAGAAGCCGTCGGTCTTGCTGAGTTTGTTATTTGAACCGAAGAGAATGGACTCTGTTTTGCCCATGTGTAATGATAGTTTGTTATCAGCGAGCCATATGCAGATTTTGCCTAGTTCCGTGCTGAGGGTTTTTTCAACCTGCAACTTGTCAAGTACTCTAAAGAAACATTTTTCCACTTCAAGATTTCAAGCTGTTTTGGGCTGGGCTCCGCCCATAAGCGCTTTGAGTGACAGTCACCCACAGTCTGCACTGGCAGACAGAGAGAGACATAGAGAGATTGAGGGCGATACTAATTAATTTCGCCGCGGGGGGCATAATCCCACAGGACAATGCATTGGTAACTTGTTTCAAATGACAATATATACCCCTGTGAATATTATTGCACGGATCGGAATACGGGCGCGCGCGTGGGAGCGTGCGCAATGATATTTTGCAGCAGTGATATGCGAGTGCTCCCGACTGCGTGTGTTTCCCCGCATGTGCGGTCGGGAGTGTGTGTGTGGGGTGCTCCGTGTCCCTCTCTCTCTCTCTCCCTCGCTCGTTCTCTGCTCTCTGTCGGCACCCACGCCACGTCAACCCGTTTGAGGAAGTGTCAGTATTTCCACTCGCTCTGTTGTTGAGCGAATGGTTGAGTACAACCATAGAGGGGGCGTTAGTTATATGCAGATCAGCTCCTTGCTACGTAGGATAGCGAGTCAAATCAGAATGGCTTAGTTCACTGGGGGAGGATATTGTCTCAACTGAATTGGAGCAATCCGCCAAAATGAGAATTAGAGACACAGACCCCATTGATACAAACCCCCATTGCTAGAAAACAATGCTAAACACTGGAAACGGCAATTTATAAGACAGGGGACCTTTAATTTAAAAGGCAATATGACCATTATAACCAATATCCCATGGATAATATGTGTTATATATTCATACTTGGCTTATCGCGTCCCGCTCTTAAAGCCTATCGAGATACCCCTTATCTCCTGTACCTATTGTACTGCATCACGGAAAAAACTTGTACACCCACACCTGACCGGGTCCCGCCTCTATGGAGGCGCAGCCTATAAGACCGTAACCATGGTCACCAACACACCCTTCCTCTATTTTCGACCCATCATATTGGATGCAGTGCACCTTATGTAACTAGTAGTATGAAAAGATTGGAGAAATTGCGTAATGTTGAAAGCTTACCGGAGGTTTGCTTGCCCCTGGCATCTTCGAAGCATGTTTCAGCGACACATTGGGCCTGTGCTGATGTTTCCTCGTCTGACGGCGGCAGACCGAGGGGCAGCGTACAAGGTTTGGCTATCAAGTCGGCTTGTACAAAGGTAAGGCCTGTGTCATTAGGCATCAATGTCGGTATTGGTAATGCTGTGGAGTATGTTTCGGCGCCAGGGCCGGGGTGGCTTGGTGATCGTTCCACTGCAGTGGACGTTTTCCTGGCAATCCTGGAGTGAATGAATGAATGAATGAAAACTTTATTTAACAGATTGCAGAATGGGTACAATACAGTACGGCTCAATACATACAATTGTTAAGGGGATGCAGACCTGAGAAAGATTCATTCAATTCATATAGACATTTATGACATACACAACATACATGACATTTATGGCATAGGGACATATAGGTATTTGGTACTGATACATTTGTGACATAAGCGGTATTCAAATATACAGTACTGTTACCCCTAGATCCTGACAGAGTATATACATATGATGGGGAGGGGACTGTACATTAGGAGGGGGTGGGTGGGTGGGAGGGAAATATACATACGGCGGGGAGGGAATATATACATGCGGTGGGGAGGAGACTGTCTATTAGGAGGTGGTGGGGGTTTTGGGCATTTACGGTGGCCAGTTTCGAATTGCAGCCTCCCGTAGGTGCTCTTTAAGAGCGGTTTTGAATGTGGGCAGGGATTCACATTCCTTTACAGCTTTGGGTAGGGCGTTCCACATTGTTGTGGCATAATTGCGAAACGTGTTTAGTCCCTTGTTTGAGCCGAATCTGGGTTTAACATGATTTGTTGAGCTTCCTCTGGTGTAGTGGTTGTGGTATTCACTGACCTTTGGGAAGTATTTTGACATGTACATGGGCACCCCGGTCGTATAGTGTATCTTGTAGACCAGGCCCATTGCAAGTTGCTGTACTCTGTCGTCTACTCTAAGCCATCCTAGGTTGTCAAAGTGGGCAGGGGTGAGGTGGGTACTGGGGTTCAGGTCAAGTAGTAGTCTGACCAGTTTGTTTTGTGATGTTTGTAATTTTGTTTTAAGCGCCTTTGAGGTGCTTTGGTACCATGAGGTGCACGCATAGTCATAGTACCCTTGAATGAGTGCTCCTGCCAGAGTCTTCAGGGTATTCTTGTTTACCAGAGAGGAGATCCGGTACAAGAATCTAGTTCGTTGGTTGACTTTTTTTATTACATTGGATGCCATTTTGTCACAGGAAAGATTTGCCTCTAGGATGGAACCCAGGTAGGTAATTTCGTCTTTCCTTGTGACAATATTGTCACCCACTGTAACTGAGAAGCCGTCGGTCTTGCTGAGTTTGTTATTTGAACCGAAGAGAATGGACTCTGTTTTGCCCATGTGTAATGATAGTTTGTTATCAGCGAGCCATATGCAGATTTTGCCTAGTTCCGTGCTGAGGGTTTTTTCAACCTGCAACTTGTCAAGTACTCTAAAGAAACATTTTTCCACTTCAAGATTTCAAGCTGTTTTGGGCTGGGCTCCGCCCATAAGCGCTTTGAGTGACAGTCACCCACAGTCTGCACTGGCAGACAGAGAGAGACATAGAGAGATTGAGGGCGATACTAATTAATTTCGCCGCGGGGGGCATAATCCCACAGGACAATGCATTGGTAACTTGTTTCAAATGACAATATATACCCCTGTGAATATTATTGCACGGATCGGAATACGGGCGCGCGCGTGGGAGCGTGCGCAATGATATTTTGCAGCAGTGATATGCGAGTGCTCCCGACTGCGTGTGTTTCCCCGCATGTGCGGTCGGGAGTGTGTGTGTGGGGTGCTCCGTGTCCCTCTCTCTCTCTCTCCCTCGCTCGTTCTCTGCTCTCTGTCGGCACCCACGCCACGTCAACCCGTTTGAGGAAGTGTCAGTATTTCCACTCGCTCTGTTGTTGAGCGAATGGTTGAGTACAACCATAGAGGGGGCGTTAGTTATATGCAGATCAGCTCCTTGCTACGTAGGATAGCGAGTCAAATCAGAATGGCTTAGTTCACTGGGGGAGGATATTGTCTCAACTGAATTGGAGCAATCCGCCAAAATGAGAATTAGAGACACAGACCCCATTGATACAAACCCCCATTGCTAGAAAACAATGCTAAACACTGGAAACGGCAATTTATAAGACAGGGGACCTTTAATTTAAAAGGCAATATGACCATTATAACCAATATCCCATGGATAATATGTGTTATATATTCATACTTGGCTTATCGCGTCCCGCTCTTAAAGCCTATCGAGATACCCCTTATCTCCTGTACCTATTGTACTCCATCACGGAAAAAACTTGTACACCCACACCTGACCGGGTCCCGCCTCTATGGAGGCGCAGCCTATAAGACCGTAACCATGGTCACCAACACACCCTTCCTCTATTTTCGACCCATCATATTGGATGCAGTGCACCTTATGTAACTAGTAGTATGAAAAGATTGGAGAAATTGCGTAATGTTGAAAGCTTACCGGAGGTTTGCTTGCCCCTGGCATCTTCGAAGCATGTTTCAGCGACACATTGGGCCTGTGCTGATGTTTCCTCGTCTGACGGCGGCAGACCGAGGGGCAGCGTACAAGGTTTGGCTATCAAGTCGGCTTGTACAAAGGTAAGGCCTGTGTCATTAGGCATCAATGTCGGTATTGGTAATGCTGTGGAGTATGTTTCGGCGCCAGGGCCGGGGTGGCTTGGTGATCGTTCCACTGCAGTGGACGTTTTCCTGGCAATCCTGGAGTGAATGAATGAATGAATGAAAACTTTATTTAACAGATTGCAGAATGGGTACAATACAGTACGGCTCAATACATACAATTGTTAAGGGGATGCAGACCTGAGAAAGATTCATTCAATTCATATAGACATTTATGACATACACAACATACATGACATTTATGGCATAGGGACATATAGGTATTTGGTACTGATACATTTGTGACATAAGCGGTATTCAAATATACAGTACTGTTACCCCTAGATCCTGACAGAGTATATACATATGATGGGGAGGGGACTGTACATTAGGAGGGGGTGGGTGGGTGGGAGGGAAATATACATACGGCGGGGAGGGAATATATACATGCGGTGGGGAGGAGACTGTCTATTAGGAGGTGGTGGGGGTTTTGGGCATTTACGGTGGCCAGTTTCGAATTGCAGCCTCCCGTAGGTGCTCTTTAAGAGCGGTTTTGAATGTGGGCAGGGATTCACATTCCTTTACAGCTTTGGGTAGGGCGTTCCACATTGTTGTGGCATAATTGCGAAACGTGTTTAGTCCCTTGTTTGAGCCGAATCTGGGTTTAACATGATTTGTTGAGCTTCCTCTGGTGTAGTGGTTGTGGTATTCACTGACCTTTGGGAAGTATTTTGACATGTACATGGGCACCCCGGTCGTATAGTGTATCTTGTAGACCAGGCCCATTGCAAGTTGCTGTACTCTGTCGTCTACTCTAAGCCATCCTAGGTTGTCAAAGTGGGCAGGGGTGAGGTGGGTACTGGGGTTCAGGTCAAGTAGTAGTCTGACCAGTTTGTTTTGTGATGTTTGTAATTTTGTTTTAAGCGCCTTTGAGGTGCTTTGGTACCATGAGGTGCACGCATAGTCATAGTACCCTTGAATGAGTGCTCCTGCCAGAGTCTTCAGGGTATTCTTGTTTATCAGAGAGGAGATCCGGTACAAGAATCTAGTTCGTTGGTTGACTTTTTTTATTACATTGGATGCCATTTTGTCACAGGAAAGATTTGCCTCTAGGATGGAACCCAGGTAGGTAATTTCGTCTTTCCTTGTGACAATATTGTCACCCACTGTAACTGAGAAGCCGTCGGTCTTGCTGAGTTTGTTATTTGAACCGAAGAGAATGGACTCTGTTTTGCCCATGTGTAATGATAGTTTGTTATCAGCGAGCCATATGCAGATTTTGCCTAGTTCCGTGCTGAGGGTTTTTTCAACCTGCAACTTGTTCTTGTCAGAGACCAGCAGGGCTGAGTCGTCCGCAAACAGGAACAAGTTGCAGTCACAGGCTGACGACATGTCATTTGCATAAATTAGGACGAGTAGCGGTCCTAGTATGCTTCCTTGTGGAACACCACAGCTCACTGTGAGGGGGGGGGATAGAGTACCGTTTACCTCTACCATCTGTTCTCTCCCCTCCAGGTAGGATTGCATCCAGCTCACTGATAAGCTATCAAAACCAATTGCTTTTAGCTTGTCCATTAGAATTGAGTGATTGACAGTGTCGAAGGCCTTTTGTAGGTCCAGCATGACCATGCCGCAGTATTTGCCCGCGTCCACCTCTTGTTTGATGTGGTCGTTCTAATAGAGGAGGCATGTGTCAGTGGAGTGGGACGTTCTGAAGCCAGATTGGAATTCGTAGATTAGATTTCTTTCCGCCAGGTACTTTTCGACCTGTTCGTAGACTATTTTCTCCATGACTTTCGAGATGGAGGTAAGAATAGAAACAGGGCGGTAGTTGCCTGGGTCTAATTTGCTGCCCTTTTTGTGCAGAGGGGTCACTCTCGCAATTTTGAAGTCCTTGGGGATGTGCCCCTGTTTTATAGAGAGGTTTATTATGTGTGTGATGAATGGGGTGATGGCGGCTGCTGCGTCTCTGAGGAATTTGGAGGGGATGTTGTCATGGCCAGTGGCCTTGTTAGGTTGGAGGGCGCTCAATTTTTTGAGTACCTCATCGGTTGTTACCATTTCAAGTTTGAAGTCGTCTTTGTGGACCCCTAGGTTTTTGTAGTATGCTACTATGTGTTCTACCCCATAATGTCCTGAGTGGGAGGGTAGTTTGTTTACCAGTGTTGTGGCTATGTTTGTGAAAAAGATGTTTAAGTAATTGGCTACATCCAGCTTGTCTGTGATGAGCGTGTTGTCCGTCTTTATGTTTATGTTTGAGAATCTGGTTTTAAGTTTTTTACTGCAGCCTAGTTGATTATTGAGTAATTTCCAAAGTTCTCGGGGTTTGTTTTTGTTTTCCTCAGTTTTGTCGTTGATGAAATTTCTTTTTGCGGTTCTGATCATGGTGTTTACGTCATTTCTTAGTCTGTTTCTTTGAATTATATAGCACGCTGCTAACACTAATGCTACTACTGCTACTTCTGCTAATGCTAACGTTGACGGTGAAATGGGTCGTTGTTCTAATAATCCCCGCCGCGGGATGCCGCTTTTCCCTCCTCTTACCAGCTTCATTGATGAAGGTCAGTCGGTTGTTAATGTGGGGGGTTTCGCTGAGTCCTATTTACCTTTTTTACAGGTAAACAGGCTAACAACAGGGTGCAGGCCGGGTGGCTACGTAGCCAGGTAGCTTTGCTCCTGTGCCCCGGCGGGGATGAACGACGTCCCACCCGGCCGATGCTTGACAGCGAATCGGCTCGGAGGGTGGCAGTATGGACGGATGAGTGTTATACTGCTGCAGGATGGTATTTAGCGGCGGCCAGTGTTGTGGCTCAGCTGGCTAGTTTCCTATCCACATTGGCGTCGGGTAGTAGGACTATGGGTCCAGCCGACATTGTAAACATGTTGCATGTTTGTGGTGTTGTAGAGATCTTGACTCAGTCGCAAGCTATAACTGCGGGGAGGATTAGGATGCTATCAACGTTTGTTGTTAGGCATGTTTGGTTGGAGCACTCTCCTCTTGGGGAAGAGGATAGGTTTTCTCTCCTCACGACTCCTTTTTCCACAGAAAGTCTTTTTGGTCATTCTGTGGAGGCGCAGGTTGTTGATCTGGGTCCCACACCGCCTCACGCTGTGCAGCCAGAGGTGGGAGCACAGCATCGTCAACGACTGTGGCGAGGCCCTCGACAGGTGGCCATGTTTCCCCCGCCAGTGGTGCCCTGGGCGGAGAGTCAACAGGGATCCACAAGGCCGACAGCCTTGGCGGCCGAGGGATCGGCCATTTTGGGTGTATGCGGCTTGGATAAAACAAGCCGTTGTCATTCTGCCGCGAGCAGCCCGCTCCCCGTTCAATCCTCTCTCTGTTACTCACGGAAGCGGGGCTCTGATCGTTTTCCTTTGGCTGCGGGCCGCGAACCTTCTTTGAAGCGCATGCGGCCCCATTCTTCACTTCTCATGGGGACAGGGGCTGACACCCAGTTGATGGCTGAGCCTGGGTCTGTCCGTGAGAATGTTGTGCTGTCACGTGGCTCCTGCACCACACGTTGTGTGATGGGGGAGCCTGGTGTTACGGCTGCCACTAGCTACAGTGGTCAGCAGGGGGACTCGAGGCCTCTTCTGTTGAATGCACAGCAAGGGTTAACCCGGCCTCGCCTTCGCCAGGCGGGGTATCACGCTGATGCCTCCCACTCCCGTGAGAGCGGCAGTGGTCTGCAAAGAAGAGGCGAGCGTGATTTGGGTGATAGCAATATCACTGCAGGGCTTCGGCGTGTAGGAGCCCATGGGGTCCTCATGCCTTGCGTGTCTAGCTGTAGAACAACTCCTCAGCATGCGCTAGAGGGGTGTTCAGGGGGGGGGGGGTGTGTCAACCAGTTTGATGACAGCTTCTCCCGTATCAAACCGGCCCTTTCTGTCGGGGTCCCCCCTTGGGTGCGTCGCACAGCGGGAGGAACCGGGCCAACTATCTACTGTCCATGCTGGCCCGTCTACCCCGCACATCAATGTGTTGGAATTGAAGGCGGTCCTCCTGGTCCTCAAACGGTTCGACCACCTGGTGGTAGGCGAGCACGTTTTGGTCAGGACGGACAGTATGACGGCAGCGGCGTATATCAACAGGCAGGGTGGGACTCGTTCCATCCGCCTGCACCAGGCGGCGGTCGAACTTTGGCTATGGGCATCTCGCAGGCTGCGCAGTCTGAGGGCGCTCCACATCCCTGGTGCAGAGAATGTGGGCGCGGATATGATGTCTCGGGGCGGTCCTCGTTACGATGAGTGGGAACTCCGCCCCGACATAGTCAGACAGATCTGGGATCGTTTCGGGGAGGCCTCGGTAGATCTGTTTGCGAGCCGACGCTCTCACAAGTGCCCCTTGTGGTTCTCGGTCAGTCGAGCAGATCATCCCCCCTTGGGGGTGGATGCCTTCTCGATCTTTCCATGGCCGCCCGGTCTTCTGTACGCCTTTCCTCCTGTACAGCTGTTGGGTCAGCTGTTGGAGCGGATACGGAGGGAGCGCAGGACGGTGATCCTGGTCGCGCCGGACCGGGGCACGGCAGTGTGGTTTCCGGTCTTGATCCAGCTACTGGTCGCTCTGCCTTGGGTTATTCCTTGGTCGGCGACGGCCCTCTCTCAGCAACACGGGTCGTTGTGCCAACGCCTGTTGGTGTGGCTGGTGGGAGGGTAGGTCTGGAGAGGATGGACCCTTCTGTGGTTAATACCATCCGGAATGCGCATGCTCCCTCCACTGTCGCGCTTTACGTGGGCAGATGGCGTATGTTCCAAGAGTGGTGTAAGGCGGGGGGCTGGGACCCAGTCTCCTGCCCCCTGGATGCTGTCCTTAGTTATCTCCAGTCTCTCCTTGGTAGACTGTCGGCTTCGACGGTGAGGGTATATGCAGCAGCTATATCCTCCTATCATGAGGGGAGGGGTTTGAGGGGGATGTCTTGTTCAGCCACCCTCTTGTGAAGTGTTTCCTGCTTGGCGCTCGACGCGTTAAGCCGGTGCAACGCTCTTTGGCTCTGAGTTGGGATCTTCAATTGGTCCTCGGTCGGTTGTCCTTGGCCCCGTTTGAGCCACTTGAGCAAGCGCCGTTGGGACAGCTGTCTTTCAAGACCGCGTTCTTGCTGGCTGTCACCTCCGCTAAACGCGTGAGTGAGCTCTGTGCTCTTTCGGTACATCCAGAGTGCCTGTCTTTTCGTTCCGATTGCGGTGCCACTGTGCGGCCTAATCCTGCTTTCGTGCCTAAGAATATCCAGAGTTCCTTCCGCTCCAGGGATATTGTGGTTCAGGCGTTTCATCCGCCCCCTCACGCTAGTGAGTTAGATGCGGGCCTTCACCTGTCGTGTCCGGTCCGTGCTTTGGGAATTTACCTCAGCCGTACTCAGGACCTCAGGGTTACGATCAGCTTTTTGTCTGTCACGGTGGTTCTCGTGCCGGTAAGGCACTATCGAAACAGCGCCTGTCCCATTGGTTGTGTGAGGGCATTGCCCTCTGCTACACGTTGGCCGGGCTGGATCCCCCTGGGGGCGTCAGGGCGCACTCCACTTGTGGGGTGGCTGTCTCTGCCGCTCTGCTGGGTGGGGCCTTGGTGGAGGACATCTGTGCTGCAGCTTCATGGTCCTCCCCGGGCCCCTTTGTAAGGTTTTACCTCATGGACATGACCGGGGGTTCTGTCTCCCAGGCGGTTCTGGGGTCTGTGGCCTTTCCTGCTTCCTGTCCTTTGGTAGGGTAGCAGGAGTGTGTGGGTATGGGCCACAGTGTGTTAGGTCACACGTGGTTCCGCCTGTGCTGTGTGTTCAAGGGGATCTAGTTCCCTCTTGCTCGCACTCAGGTGGAGTTGACTGCGCCCCCCGGCCCCCCCTTCATTAGGATGGATGGGGTGATGGGACTCCCCAACCCCTTGGTGTGGGCTTACGGGTCCTCAGGGGGTGCATCTGTCGGGCCTCGCGTCCGCTCTACCCCATATCTCGATAGGCTTAAGAGCGGGACGCGATGGCCAAGTACGATAATATAACGAAAGGTTATGTATATAACCTAGTTATATGAGTACTGGCTAAGCGTCCCGCTCTTAACGGCCCTGAGTCCCTTTTTGAGGAATCTTTTCCTGGAAACGGGTTTTTTGGCGAGGAAGAGTGTTTGGTGACCATGCCTAGTGTCTTATAGGCTACGCCTCCATAGGGGCGGGACCCGGCAGGTGTGGGCGTATTTGTTTTTAGTTAGTGGAGTACAGTAGGTACATGAGATGAGGTATATCTCGATAGGCTTAAGAGCGGGACGCTTAGCCAGTACTCATATAACTAGGTTATATACATAACCTTTCGTTAGACCTATACAATGATATATTGCTTATTGGTTTTCAGAAGAATATTTGTTTATTTTGGAAAACTCAATACAAAACCCAGGGCACATCACATCACAGAATTGATTCAGGAATTCAAATAACTAATAACTTTTTGTATAAGTTCCGTCAGTACAGACAGTTCTCAGTCTCTACCTACCGAAGTCGGCCCATGTCACCCCACTTCTTAGGGACCTGCACTGGCTCCCCATTTCTGCACGTATCCGCTTCAAGGCCCTCGACCTAGCATACCGTGCGGCAAAGGGAACCGCTCCCGCCTACCTCCGGTCAATGGTCTCTAACTACACACCCTCAAGACCCCTACGCTCTGCATCTTCTGGCCGCCTCAGACCTACTCCTATCCAAGCTCCCAGAGGGTCATCAAAGATAAGCCGCCTATTCTCAGTCCTTGCCCCACAATGGTGGAATGAACTACCCATCCCAGTTAGGACAGCCGAATCCCGTCCAATCTTTCGCCGTCGACTAAAGACTCACTTCTTCAACCATTATCTGAAATGATAAAAAAAATAAAAAAAAAAATCTAACCCTGACCAGGCCATGTGAGCGGATCGGAGCGTGAGCGGCGCGGGGAGCGGAGCGGGCGGTTTTGACGTGAGCGAGGAGTGGGTTTTAAAATGGGTCGGCGCGACGTCCGGAGGGAGAGTTCTCCTCCGCTCCAATCCACTCCGGGCCGCTCACACAGTGGTTTAACACTGATGTAATAATATACATGTAGTACAATGCCAAAGCAACAGATGGCGATGTACAAACATGAAGGCCATTTTCAACCAATGAGAATTGAGAAGGGTGAACCTGTGATATCCTGTTCAGGCTTTGTCACTCACAGGATGTTAGAAAAGTATCGACGCCATTGTTGTTGTCGTTAGCTTACATGCTAACGTTAATGGCAGCGACCATAGCATTGTGGCTCGGCTAACTATCATCGCTTAATAGAGCTAGTGAATGGATAAACAACGTTATTTAACATTGCAGAATGGGTACAATTACAATGCGGCTCAATACAAACAATTGTTAAGGGGCCCAGGGGGTGTAGACTGTTGTAGTTTGAGCTAATTTACACCATGCTCAAAAAAAAAAAAAAAAAAAAGCTGAGCGATCTGGCGCGGGGAGCGGGGAGCGGGGAGCGCTCGATTCAAGGTGAGCGGTGAGGGAGCGGAGAGCGACTTGGGGGCGGGGTCAACATGAGCGATTAGCGGAGCGGACCAAGCTTTAAAGAGCGAAGAGCGGATTTCTCGGCCGCGCCGATCCGCTCACGTGGCCTGACCCTGACTAACCTTACTGTCATGCACTTGTCCTAATAAACTAACCTACACTGTAACACGCAACACTTTGATGAACATTGTTACTCAGCTGATAGAGTTGTACCCTTCTTGCTGTCTTGTCGTACAGAACTTGTAAGTCGCTTTGGATAAAAGCGTCAGCTAAATGACTAAATGTAAATGAGAGGCACGCAGAAGGCCAAGTATTACGTCCTCTACCATGTCAATGTATGACATCCAGAATGCAGAGAGCTCTCCATTGTTGTGACGGAGGTGTTCCAGAAAGTCTGTCCACAGGGTTATCAGCTCAGCTAAGAGTGGACATTGCAGCATATTGTTCGCCGTCTGTTGGTTCAAGTCACTGGCCATGTCATGTTGTAACTGTTTTTAACTGATTGCACTGCACATTGTGATAAATGGCCGAAACACCCAATGAGGTCAGGGAACACAACTACTGAAGATGTGTCATACTGGTGGCACCACGTGATCATTGCCAAATTCCACCCCACCCAAGAGGATATCTCCAACCTCATTCAATTGTTGTGCTGAATATTTAGGGATCTTTAACAACTAGTCCTATTAAGAATCCTGTTGTTTTATCTTGTTGTACACTCAGCAGTTCTGTAAATGAGGTGGCCTCACCTCAGAGGTCACCTGAGTATAAATAAATGTTTCAATCAATTAATCAATCAATCAATGTCTTTCACATTATCCAAGAATGATTTGATCATCCCACTCTTCTCTGGAACACTGTCCTCAACCCACGGTGTGAACTCTGAACTCTGCCCATGTGTAATCTTAGTGGTTGAATATAGAAACTGTGCCACTCTCTGTTAAGGGGAGAGACCCTCATTCATTGTTACACATTTATGTTCTACTGAGTTCCTAGCCCACACAGGGTTTCTAATAAAAGAACAGGCCAGAGGTTTTGACGGTCATTGAGGTATGATGTCAGCCATGTCAGCGCAGAGCCAGCCACTCCCATTCCTGCAAGGGACGCGAGGATACAGATACAATGTAAGCTTATTGCCATGGCAAACCGGTACAGAAGACCGACAGAAGACCGACCAAATATTTTATAAATAAAATATAATCTTGAGGTATTCATTGTGCACTATGCAGTTTTGGGAGAGAAATGTGACACTTGAGAAGTGAAAAGGTGTGATATTTATTTTAAAAGGTAATTTGAGGATAAACCACTCGTTTTCAAGGGGGTCCTCAGGCACAACACATGGAAGTTGACAGACATTTGACGAAACAAACAAAAAAACATGCAAAACAATCAACATAGTAATGTCAAAAAGGACATAGACATAAGGGCTCCCCCCACCTTCCCAAATCACACTTACTACATCTGTTACACGTGTATAAATAAACAGACCAAATAACGAAATACTGAGTCTACTCACAAAGTAAACAATACAATAAAAAATAAGAACAGGGCCCCATTCCCCATACCTGGTTCAACTAAGTCGATCAAAAGTCCCATTAGCCAGCTTAAATTAACGGAGGGTTATGTATATAATATAACCCAGTTCTATGAGTTATGGTGCGCTCAGCACCTGTCTGCACTGTACTTCACTTCGTGCACGAGCACTGAATAAAAAATTCCACCATGTACCTTTACATCCCAACATCCGTCTGACCACACCCCCTTCCGCTTACCTTCATAAGCAGGTGTGTGGTCACCTACTCGCCTCCTTCCCAAACTTTCACCACAAGGCGAGATCAAGGGCCGCAGCGGCGTCCAGGTGCTGAGCACACCATAACTCATAGAACTGGGTTATATACATAACCCTCCGTTCTATGTCGTTATGGCTTTCTCAGCACCTGTCTGCAACAGGGGCTGAGCGGGAGCCATAGCCCGACAAATGTACCCCGCTGAGGCCCCCCACAACCATCAGACCGGGGAGGACCGAGCCCCCCCGACCCTCCCTAATGGAGGATACCCCCCCTATTGGAGGTTCACGGGAGGGCGACGGATCCGACCGTGCGAAGAGGCACTCAAGCAACCCAACGCACAGGGTGAGCAAACCGTGGCTTGACCCCACGACTACACACATGCACAACCCGCATGCCACCCGGGAACGAACGAAGGAACAACCTCGTTACTGCCCCCAAAATCACGGGGTCAAGAGCAAACCCAACCCCGTGGCAAGGCCGTAGCAGCGGAGCGCGAAGGAAGACCCAGACCCACTGAAGGGACTGGATCCCCTGGAAAAGGGGGCCCGGAGAGGTCAATGATGCCAGGCATCAAGACCCCACCAGGTGGTCACCTAGTGACACCGCCCCCCACATCGCCAGCGTATTCGGATAAGGCCCCTCCAAGAGCGGGCCCTTTCCCCCCAATAGCACACCGCCTGGCATACTGACCCTGCAACACAGGCAGTCAGCATGGCCATAAACACTCAAAGGTTAACCAACGGAAGCAGGCAGCGTACCGGGGAAACCAGGCAACAGGCTGTAACCTGAGCCTGGAGCACTGCGGACGAGACAGGCGCCAAAGGAGTCAGCTGAAACAGCCCTCCCGGCGGAAGGGGCGGATGCTGGCATTGTTGATCACCATGACGAAGCCTCCATCAAAAAAAACCCACCCAGAGGGGTCAAGGCAGAGAAGGCTGACATGATTGGCAGACGTCATGAACGTGCAGGGGCACACTCAACCGGACAACCCGGGAGTTGACACTGCTCCAACACACCAGGGAATCAACCACCCTGTCGTTACCATATGCAGTGGTTGTTCCTATAACCCCTCAAGAAAAAGGGGTTATCCCAGGTCTACGGTATCAACGAAACTTTACTTCGGACCGGCGGCTCGGGAAGCACACAGGGTTACCAGAGGAGGTCCAGAAGACCACCCCAACAGCCCCCTCTCCGCCATGCGTGAGAGAGGTGCGGAGAAGAGAACCAGCCCCTTATGATAGTGCCAGGTACAAAAAAGTACCCAACAAGGGTCTCTATAACGCCTAACCTTGTGACGCCCCGGGCCGACCCGGCCTTTTTCCCCCTGGAAAAAGCCCAAGTCCCTCAGGGTACCAGAACAGCAGATCTGCAGCCCTGGCGGACGGGTTAACTGACCTGGACCAGCGTGACCAGAACCAGTCCCGTGCCCTAACCACGCCGACATGCCTACTCCAGGAGAAGGGGCAGATATGCGTGTTGATCTAAAACATGAAAAGAGGGCGCCACCCAGACAGGCCGGTGTGAACCGCGCTCGGTGGCCCACCCCAAGGGCGTGAGACCCCTCTACCTATGTTCAGATCCATTCCGTTATCATCCCCCAGATATGAACGAGAATCCGTCGAGAACCAGTAACAGGTTCTCGGAAGAGGACAAAACCTCCATCCCAGTTGCTTTATAAAAACGCCGTTTTAACCACAAGCAACCAAGGCGTACTAGCTACCCGCATGATTTTTAACAGAACACCCCGAGCTAGCACTATGCATGCGTCGGGACACAACCACATCAATGAATAGGCTATTTAGACCTTTCATTGAATCCCCAAGGCGCCTGGGGGAAACGACAAGAAGGGTGCAGTGCCTCCTATACTCCACACTCTTTTATTTAAAAATAAGGAAGCACCAACAGACATGAATCCCATTTGACACAACTGAGGGTAAAAACTGTTTACATTTTTACATCCAGTCACCCCTATCACAGAGGATTTTAGACTGAAAATTCCCCAGAGAGCCTTCCCACGTGAGTCGTAGAATGAAAAAGCCATGGTAACTCCGCGTCATGTAACCAACCGACTCAAGTTACACATAAAATCGAGCGTAGTGGACCCGTAAGTCCTACGCTCTATCCCGACACTTTGACAACCGATCGTACGTACAGATCTAACTCACGGAAGCCATCGTCAAATAGCAACGTGCGTAGTGACGTATGCTATGATGGGGGGAAACCCAACACTCAACGCCTGTTAATAGGAGCAGAGTCAGGGCAACCCTTCCCCCCCCCCCCTCCCTGCCAAGTCGCCTAACGGCTTGGCCCCGACTGGCCTAACAGGAGATGAGTAAACCCCCCTGACCAATCAGAAGAGGGAAGGAGGGGTTTATTCGGTACCCCCTCACAAGCCTTTCCCCTTGCACACAATAACAACTTTAGCATATGATACCTTTGGTAGAATGCTAATGAAATAGCGCTAGCTAATACAATGCACGCTACCCACAGATAACTGTGAACAGGGTTTACAACAAAACCAAGTCGCGTGTGTGTGTGAATCCTACACCCGCATCCTATGTTGTACACAGAAAAACACTGATAGAGAGAGCGAAACGGCTGGGCCGTGGTACGTGTTCATACGAGCATTACTGCAACTAACACAACAGTGTTGTAGCTCAACATTACTTGTGTAAGCAACAGTCCATACAACTAGCCTCTACCTGCATGTGGAGTCTCAGGCTGAGGTAGAAAACCTTTCTATAACCGAGTGTAGGCTGCAGACCTTGCTTAAGCTCATAACACGAACGTAACCCTCCTATCAATGCATACAAGTGAAGATTTACACTTTGCAACCTCATCATATGTTTTGGTGAAGAAACACACAGTTTATTAACAAAAAATACAGTCCCCCTTTAGAGGGGACTTTTTATTTTTGAACAAAATTATATGAGAGGGCCGGGGAGGGGTAAACAGAGGGGATCCCTACCGTCTCCTCCAGGCGCAGATGGGCCGGCTGCAGCGGCGGCGCCCTCTCTCCTCCTGGACTTCTTCGAAGGGCCAGCAGTGGCGGTGGTAGCAGCAGCAGCCACGGCGGAGGAAGCTCGACGACGTGGTAGCCGTCTGACTCCACCGGCGATGTCGGGAGGGGGAAAATGAGGTTGGAGCACGGAGCGCTCCTCTTGCATTTCTCTGCACGTCGAGGTCATCAACTGCAGGGCCTTCCCGAACAGTCCAGCATCGGAGAGGGGTGCCGTCAGAAGAGGACTCCTCTTCTTCTCCGGTACACAAGCCTGCTCCAGCCAAAGGTGGTGCTGGGTTAGAGTTGCCAGGGCTCGCACTTTCCCAGCGGCTATGGCCTGCGGCTGCGTCAGATGCAGGATAGCTCCTGCCGACTGGGTGAGCTGGTCATGAATCTTGCCAGCTGTGCGATGTTAGACGCGGCAGCCAGAGATTGTGTTCCGGCGATAAATGACTGGTCGCTCCAGTAAGCCAACCGCCTCGCCGATTTCCCTTGAGGAACCGGCTTGCGTAACGGCTCCCACACCACCTCCGGACAGAGGAGAGCGGCCATCGGCCTATCAAGCCGTGGCACGCCCTCTCTCATACCTTCGACCAAACCCGCCACCCGCGTAACTTGTACGTAGGCGGGGGTGAGGCCCATGATGTGGGACACCACCTGGCTCCGACGAACATAGGCCCCCATTGAGGGGAAAAATGGGTAGACAACGTCCACCCCTCTCACCGGGCGACGTTGCCAGAGATGACCTATTAGATCATCAGGGACAGGAACAGGCAGTGGCTGCGGCAGCGGCACGCCGTTTGCAACGGCCGCCACCGCCATAAGCTCGGGAAACAAAGCCTGCAGTTCCCCCTGCAGACTTTCCTCCACCGAGCCCGCATCCCTCACATACAGCAGGCTTCGACTGGTCAAGGAGCCACACTCCGATGTGGCTGATAGTAGGGCATCCTGCCGACGAGTCCGAGGGTCTTCCCCGACATCTTCAAACAAGGCGCCCCAAGGAGACATTTCACCCCCCTCCAGTGTTACCTGGACGGGCGGGATACATGTCTCCACCGGGCCTTCAAATAAGAACCCGTCCGCCTCTACCATGTAATCCTCTGTTTCCATCGGGCAGGTAGAGACCGACGCATCCTCACTGGGCTCCAGCAACTCACCAAACCCAGGCCGTTCGCGTCTGCAAGCCACCATCTTGCGACGGGAGCGAGCAGACGCAAAAAGTTTGCGTCTCAAATCCTCTGGAACCAAAGGAACCGGCCGCTCAACAGCGGACGATTCCCCGGAAGCAGAGGAACCAGAGCCAGGACCAGGCCATCGCAGAGGCGACGGCACCGGTGCACCAGCTCCTTGGAGAGGCAAACTACCCATCGGACGCCTACCGGGCGTGGCTGTCAACCACGAGAGAGGCAACAGCCCTGCACCAGAACGCACGACGGAGGCGGAAAAGGAGAACCGCTGGTGGAGAGTGGCTCTGCGACTCTCCGAAGTAGACATTATGACTTAGATTTTTCTATTGAATATTTATGAGAAAAGAAAAAAATAAGCACAATGTAAACACGTCTCAACTTTCTTCAGCTAACAACCTCGTCAAGTGGGGATCTACCGAAGGCACTTCCTTGTGGTGAAAGTGAAGAAGGAGGCGAGTAGGTGACCACACACCTGCTTATGAAGGTAAGTGGAAGGGGGTGTGGTCAGACGGATGTTGGGATGTAAAGGTACATGGTGGAATTTTTTATTCAGTGCTCGTGCACAGTGTCGGCGCCATGGGGGGGCATTCGCGGGCCATGCCCCCCCAGATGGCGCACTGTGCCCCTCCAAACGTCATGGGCAATTATTATATTTCATACTGTTTAATTTGTGTGTGTGTGTGCGCGAGACGCGAGTGTGTTTGTGACGTGAGAAAGAAAGAGCGAGCGAATTGGAGACGAAATCGCGCACGACACTGTCCTGATATGACGCAGCGCGTGTCCGAGTGTGTCTGTGTGTGTGTGTTACCTGGGTTGGAAGCACACGGGGGCAAAGCAGCCTGCGATTCTCAACCAATAAAAAGTGTTTAGGGGCGGGACTCTGCCGCGTAATCGCTCAACTAGAGACACAGTGCAGCGAATATTTGAGGGGTGAACGACATCGCTGCTCAGTTCACTGTCGCTCGTGGCAGCCGGCAGGTCAGGATTGAAACGAATACATTTTAATAACTTTTTCTCGCTCGCTCGCTCGTGTCGCTCTATGTCAGGAAGGGGTGTGCGCACTCATGTTTTGAAATGTGTGTTGGTTTGCGGGAAATTCGTGAAGCCTATATTTTATTTAGGGAATGTATGCCCCCCCCGAAATTACCATATGCCCCCCCGTTAAATGGGTTCTGGCGCCGACTCTGCTCGTGCACGAAGTGAAGTACAGTGCAGACAGGTGCTGAGCAAGCCATAACGACATAGAACCTGATGATTGAAGTCAGGCTATCTTGGTTTCAGAAGGCTGATTCGGTCTCGTTAATTCGAACCAGACTTCAGTAATCGGGATAATTGCGCATGGCCATTTTACCTGAAAAGGGGGAGGTGTCGATCCCAGAAAACCATGATTTTCTAACGGCATTGATTGATTGATTGAAAACTTTATTAACAGATTGTAGAATATATCGCAGACAAGTTAAATGCATATCTATAGGCCAATTTTAAGTCCCTCATTATCCCAATCAATCAGATTATATTTATTTAAATGTGCCTACTGGCAATAGGCTTAATGGAATAAATAATCGAATGAGATCTTGCTAGCGAAAATAATTATTTCAACTCTTTCAGAATAAGTAGATAAAAACAAGCCCAAAGAGTATCTAATTGATACAAATTAATAGATACTTATGACGATATCTGTACTGTATGCACTTAGGTATCATGTAATATATAAATACATCGTTCCCAAAGTGTTCAGGCCGCGACCCCCCGAAATAACGGTGTCAGAGAGCCGCGACCCCCACTATTATAGGAGGTGGTTGAAACATGCAAACGTTCACACGCACACATATGCATTGGAGGCTTTTAACACGCACAATAACTACACAAAATAACACAATAATCAAACAACCATAAAATTAATACATATGATATAGCACGTTTCATTTAGAAGGCTAATGTTCAACTCACCTAATGAGATGGATGGGCATATGCTTGAAGCACAACAAGTCCAGTCTGCGTTTAATTTTGGAGACAGCGACTCGGAGATCATCCTCCACATTCATTCAGACATGATCTGTACTTCTTTTTTATATAAGTCAGTGTAGATAATGTTTTTTCGAATAGGTAGGTAGATACAAATGGCGGATAGCTGTGCGTATTCACCCTCAATTGATATCCAGTCGGCATCGGAGGTGGGCAGCGAGCTGGGGCGCATTCTCCATCAGAAACTAGCGCGCCTCATCCCGCAGCTCAAACAGGTGTCATGCAGTATGTAGGAAATCCATAGGCTGAATATGATTTATTATCAGAATTTTAGGTCTATTATTTTACATTTCAAAAGCATTTCTTTTACCAGTTTAATGTATTTTAATTGTTTTTAATTATGGGCCTATTTCACACATTCTATGAAATCAATACATTCTGGAAATCATCTCGTGAAAACATTATTCAGAATAGTATAATGGGATCAAAGAGCACCTACGTGAGGCTGCAATTAGAAACTGTCCCCCGTAAATGTCCAAACACCCCCTCCCACCCCCTCCCAATGTACAGTTTCCTCCCCCTCGTATGTATATATTTTCTGTTAGGATATCTGTTTAACAGTACTGTATATTTGCATATCTTGTATGTCACAAATGTAACAGTACTGTATATCTGTATGTCATGTGGGTACATACAGTGGGTGACAATATTGTCACAAGGAAAGATGAAATTACCTACCTAGGTTCCATCCTAGAGGCTAATCTTTCCTGTGACAAAATGGCATCCAATGTAATAAAAAAAGTCAACCAACGAACTCGATTCTTGTACCGGATCTCCTCTCTGGTAAAAGAATACCCTGAAGACTCTGGCAGGAGCACTCATTCAAGGGTACTACGACTATGCTTGCACCTTATGGTACCAAAGCACCTCAAAGGCACTAAAAAACAAATTACAAACATCTCAAAACAAGCTAGTCAGACTACTGCTTGACCTGACTCCTAGAACCCACCTCACCTCGGCCCACTTTGACAACCTAGGATGGCTTAGAGTAGACGACAGAGTACAGCAACTTGCAATGGGCCTGGTCTACAAGATACACTACGCGACCAAGGTACCCATGTACATGTCAAAATACTTCCCAAAGGTCAGTGAATACCACGATCACAACACCAGAGGGAGCTCCACAAATCATGTTAAACCCACTCTTTTTCTGGACACTTTTTGTATCACAAACAGTACTGTATTTGCAAATCTGATATGTCATAAATGTATAGATGTAGCAGTACTGTCTATCTGTATGTCATGTATGTCATATATGTTATGATGAATTGAAAATGGGGGACCCTGATGTAAACAAGATGAAAGTCTTTCTCTGGTCTGCATCCCCTTAACAATTGTATGTATTGAGCTGTACTGTACTGTACCCATTCTGCAATCTGTTAATAAACTTTTCAATCAATCAATCAATCAATGTATGTCATAAATGTCATGATATATATCTGTATATCTGTATGTTGTGTATGTCATAAATGTCATTATGAATTGAAAATGGGGGACCCTGATGTAAACAAGACGAAAGTCTTTCTCTGGGTCTGCATCCCCTTAACAATTGTGTGTATTGAGCCATACTGTATTGTACCCCATTCTGCAATCTGTTAATAAAGTTTTCAATCAATCAATCAATCTCTGAGGAAGGGAGCTGCCATTTTGTTCCGAGGCAGTGGCCAGCTTATATCCAGCTGACTCAACTAAACCTGGGCCCTATTCCTCGTACCTGGTTCAACTAAGTCGATCAAAAGCAAGCCCAGATTAAGAATTCAGAGGCCTCTGGGCCAGACTCTTGTGGAGGCCCCCACAGCCACGCACACATGTGCACGCCCGGCGCCCGCACAGTGGTGTTTTTTTATATGTAAAACATTGGTGGGGCAGCCACCAACCAAGGCTACATACCAGGCAAACTACAGTAATCAAAATTACAGTAATCCTGTTACTGATGCGTTTTTAACACATCAACAAACTAGCTATCGAGAGAGAGAGAAAGTATAGTTGAGGACTTTTTTTATTTTATATAACATTTTATATAACATTTATTATATTCCCTGTCTGCCAAAGTTATTGACAGGGTACCACACAATATATTATACTTTATTGTTCAGCTAAAAACAAGCCTACAAACATCACAAAACAAACTGGTCAAACTACTGCTTGACCTTACTCCTAAAACCCACCTCACCCCTGCCCATTTTGACAACCTAGGATGGCTTAGAGTAGCTGACAGAGTACAGCAACTTGCAATGGGCCTGGTCTACAAGATACACTACACCACACAGGTACCCATGTACATGTCGAAATACTTCCCAAAGGTCAGTAAATACCACGCCCACAACACCAGAGGGAATTCCACAAATCATGTGCAACCCAGATTCGGCACAAACAAGGGACTAAACACATTTCGCAATTATGCCACAACAATGTGGAATGCCCTACCCACAGCCGTAAAAATATGTGAATCCCTACATTCAAAACCTCCCACCTACGGGAGGCTGCAATTCGAAACTGGCCACCGTAAATGTCCAACCCCCCCCCCCCCTCCTAATGTACAGTCTCCTCCCCATCATATGTATATATTCTCTGTTAGGATCTATGGGTATGTGGGATATTTGTAGATATATCCTGATGAAGAATGTGCTCAGTCAACCGAGGCTTGGATAATAACAAGGTTTATTAACCAAACAGATAGATTACATAGAGAGAATGGCTGAGGGCTTCCCCCCAGGTGATCAGCTGAATTTACCCAGGTAAGAAGACCTGGATAGATCTCGGGAGGAGATCTATATAGTTAACAGGGGGGGGGGTGTGGTCCCATTTGATAGGTCAGATGGGGGGGGGGTACAGGTAATGGGGACACAGGGGAGGGGAGTGTCTTATTCCACAGAGAGGGGGGGGGCACAGGTAAGGGGATATAGGGGAGGGGACTATATTTACATGAGAACATTAGATATTATACCACAATACTCACTTTTCTTTCTTATAATGTGGGTGAGATTAATGTATAATATACCAGGATTGTTTGGAACAGGTAAAAGTGAAAATAGAAAACAATTAAAATAATGAAAATTTTGGCCAATGTTGTTATGTTGTTGGCATAATAGTTTAAAATAGAATTATTTACATACATGATTCATGACATGATCGACTGGACTGCGGTCTGTGTTATTTTGATATCAGAGATGTGGGAATAGATATCACCCTTTTCTTTTATTAATCGCTCAAAATACCTATATCAATGAGTGGTCCTCATCTCTGATATCAAACAACAATTAACATAATCATTAGAAGCTATCGCTGTGCAAATATCTTGGCATACCTTCAGTCGTTCATGTCGTGACTCAGGGGAGCTAATGTGATCGTTGTGCATACAGGCATCGTAATAAACCAATTAAATACATGCACTGTCTCTGTGTGGTCAGAGTGCACAGGGTGAAAAAACTAAATTGTGTGCATAATTATTAGGAATAGGATTTACACATAAGGATTAACTTAGTGGCTAATGTGTACAAAAACATTTAAAACCGTTAATCTAGTGGTTTGTATAAAAACTGATATAAAAGGTGATTATGATAATCGTTATGCATTGTTCTAGTATTTGTATACTATCAATGGTCAAAACAAACTTGGTGACTTGGAATAAACCAACTAGTTCTGTCTTGTTAACAATATAATTTTCAATGTGACTCTGTGATCATTCCTTATTGTTATTATAAATTGGTTATTGCAATCTTATTGGTTGTATTTCATCATATTCTTAGTTCATAATTTTCTTGATACATATGAACTTTGTGAAACAGCTCTTGTTTGTGAATCTGACAGTTGCTGCGTCGCTGTTGACCATCTGTTCTCTGCCAGGGATGTGTCCTTCTGTGGTGACCTGCTGTGTGTTGAACGTATCGTACATTCAGTTGATGTTTCTGTGAGCCTGTCGTGTGGCAGTAAGACAGTAAAAAGTAAATAAATACATAACAATTTGGACAATGTGTGTTCAGAAGTCTCTTGGTCCACAGGTCTCATTTGCTATGTGTCTCTTCTTGACGATGCAGTCGGGAATATTCACTGGTCGCCGTTCATTCCCTGTCAAGGGTCACTTGTAGCAGTCAACTATAGTGGTC
The DNA here is from genome assembly GCF_963971535.1 of Notolepis coatsorum. Taxonomy (NCBI): domain Eukaryota; kingdom Metazoa; phylum Chordata; class Actinopteri; order Aulopiformes; family Paralepididae; genus Notolepis; species Notolepis coatsorum. Next base: position 111,710,851 of record NC_140173.1, on the reverse strand, counting down.
TTGCAGACTCTTTTCCTAGAGCCTGCGCTGCTCTCCATCACCACCGCACATCCGCCACTGTGCTCACGCTTGGCCTTTATCAGGCCTTGAGGCATGGCGGTAGGGTGGTCTTGAACGTGCTGTGTGGTGGTTGGTCCCCCGCTCCCCGTCATCGCGGTACCAGAGGGGCGAGGGTTTGCTGGTGTAGTGGCCTGTCTGTAGGACGCTCTCTCTCACACGGATGACAATCTTGTCATGGGAATCCACCTTGATGGTCGGGGACTTCAGTTCTCTTTTGCAGATGGTCTGCCGCGGGTCGCTGGGGTGAGGCTGCATGTCGTCCTTTCTGTCTCTGCTCCCCTTCCTTTGGGGACGTCTGTGTTGTGTGGGCTGGTGGTTCTCCCACGGTTGTTGTCGTCGCCCCTGGTTGTGTCCGCAGCTCCTTGGCGGCGTCCCTGGTGGTAGTATGCTGTCGTGGGTCGCTCAGGTCGCTGGGTTGTGTTCCTCCTTGCCTGGTCGCACCGTCGTTCGTGGTTCAGGTCACGTGTCGTCTCACTCGTCCTGTCCTCTCACCAATTTATGATCTGAGGATGATAAAAACTGCCTTAGAAAACCTCCTCACATAAATGATTCAACGCCTTTCTGTAAAAGAAGAAAATCATTTAGGGTTAATTCAATTCATATTTTTTTTTTATTGTGTAATACCATTATGCATGTTCTTTATTTTACTTACCATTGAGTCGATGCATCTTCGTACTAACCTGTCCTTAACGGTGTTTGGGTCGTGACCTCTCTGGTTCTCTTTGCAATTTTCTCGCCGCTCTGTAAGCATAGAGAAAAACACACAACAAAAACCTCTAGGCAGCCAGGTATTTTGCATGGAATATACTCATTCATTGTCTCGTCTATCTAAGTAGTATTAATTAATTTAACCTCAAATACACCAAGAATAAAAATCTACCTCTAACTAACCTTATTGTCATGCATTTATCCTAATAAACTAACCTACACTGTGGCACTCAACCTAATAAAACTAACCTACACTGTGGCACTCAACACTTTGATGAACATTGTTACTCAGCTGATAGAGTTGTGCCCTGCCTGATGTCCTGTCGCACAGAACCTGTGCGTCGCTTTGGATAAAAGTGTCAGCTAAATGACCAATATTGATGTTTCACTGGTGTTCTTGATATTTGCAGTCATAGAAATGTATTAGTTTGTTAAAAGGAAGAGTCATGCATGTTATTAGTTAGTGGGAAAATAGAGTAATTTCCTGACTGCATTCATCAGGTACCAGTGAATCATGGTGTTCGCTATGGCAAGCTGGTCTTAAAACATTTAATTCAGTGCATTTTGTGGTTCTCTGTTGTTATCCATTGTCAGATGAGTCTCTGTGGTAACAAAGAGAAAATCTGCATCTAAAGCGATACTTCCTACTATACTAAGTATAGTGGAGATACTAAGTTGAGTCTCTATAGGTGTGGTCAGAGTCCTCTCTAGGCATTTGCATTGTCTTTCAGCTCCACATCGTCCTCAGCTGATTTTCGTGTTCAAATGTAGATTATTTTGGGGTCTCAATTTAAATGATTGTAGCTGGTCTCACTTTGTGTCTTGTCTGTGTTCAGATGCAAATCACTGGAGTTTCAACTTTTGTGATACAATGTGTTTACACCCCATTCTGCATCTTGACCCAGAGCCAGATCTCTTGGTTGTCTGTAAACACAAACACATGTTAATTTCCCACTATTTTCTTTTATTCTGGGTGAATCCTCTTTGACTGTCTGTGTGCTCAACAAACATTAGCTAGTCCTTCTCTATTTCATCATCTCACTCATCAATGTTACTGTGGAAAAAGAGGAGGCATGATTTTGGCCTCATTTAAACATTATCTGCATTTATTCATTATCTCTAAAGAAAGGTTGTTATTCTTTCTTTAGCTTTTAGATCAAATCTATCCAATTGATTAGAATCCTATTTAAAACTAGCTTTATGTGACTTATAACGTGTAAATTAAGCAACATAAACACTCAAGTGATCTGAGATAGTTGTAATTTGCTGTAACTGAGATGATAGTTGTGTATGTACAGTTTCTACGTCAAATGACTCCCTTTTCTTGACTCCTTTTGTATCACAAACAGTACTGAATTTGCAAATCTGGTATGTCATAAATGTATAGATGTAGCAGTACTGACTATCTGTCTGTCATGTATGTCCTAATATGTCCTGATGAATTGAAAATGGGGGACCCTGATGTAAACAAGACTAAAGTCTTTCTCTGGTCTGCATCCCCTTAACAATTTGTGTGTATTGAGTTGTACTGTATTGTACCCATTCTGCAATCTGTTAATAAAGTTTTCAATCAATCAATCAAAGCATCTATATTTATGATTTTCATACTCACCGGGGAAGGCTGTTGTGTTGACGTTGTATATTACATTTGAATAGTGGTTCCAGAGGCTGTAGCACGTTACGTGTCGTCAATGCAATGTTCGGCTCGTTTCTCCGGTGGTCTGGGATAATGCAACCCGCATCTCGCCACCGCAACTCAACATTTTCCAATAGCAGCGCGCACATACATATACAAATAAAACATATACTACAAGTGGATTTCACGCACCTTCGGCCTTGGGCACATTAAACTTTACGTTTGCCTATGGATAGTTTAATATAAAATCATAACTTAACGGCGCGCATAGCGTGACGTCATCGCTCCATGCGACGTTCGTGCGTTCTCATTCGCCTCGGAAATAACGCTTTGCAATTCATACAGTATTTTTCCCACGAGCTCTCAATAGCCTGGAATTCCTATACCAGCGTTTTGTTACCGAATGAACGCGCCTGTGCATATGTGAAAACGTAAACAAACTGAAACGATAAAACTATACTTCCTCAAATGGTCGTTCCCGTGGGCCGGTTTTGTTGATTCCGGAAATTACTATCCTAGTTTGTCGCGTGAACTGCACTTCAATGTTATTCTCTATATAACGGTACTAGTCTCTCAATGCTCGGCGCACGCAAATACAAACAAGACTTTAAACAGACAAAACAACAATAATACATATAAGTTAACGTGCGTGTATATCTGACTGTATTGGACCGCTGTACGTTTAGTCGGCCAGCATCTGCTGCGACAAGGCATTTATCCCTTGATATATAACTACACATCGTTATTAAAGTCATAACGACCGAACCTGACTTCGAAATTTACCAGCGATATATTAGATTATATATACCTTTTAATCATACTCTCGGTCGCGACTAATGTCCCGTTAAATGTACATTCACGTACTACCGAGGCATCGCAGGTCATCTTCCCGCTATCTGTATAATCATTTGGTTATTTCAATCCAAATACATCGTTTTCAGGAATGGAAGAGATTGTGGGCTTAGTTTGAGGTTGAAACAATGAATATTTTGACGCTACTCTGGTAATTAATAGGTTCCAATAGAGTAGCGTTTTCCAAGGATATCACATCATAATAAGCCCACGTTTCTTGCCTTGTTGCCTATATTTTAGCCTGCATCAGCTAGACTTGGGTTAGCAAACCAACAACCTTATTTTGTGCCCTAACTTTCGGTTTGGCAACAGCTCAAATCCGGGAATAGCACAACAACCCATCCTCTCAGAACATCTGTCCAGATAAGGACCCAGGTACACGCGTTTCCCCGGTACGATTCTCAATACAGATCAGATATATTAATGCACATTATTCTTACTCAGCCATGATCTCAATATTTGACAACATTCTGTAATGTTCACCTGGCACAGAGAAAAGCGGGAAGGTTTTAATTCCTTGCCATACAATTTTGGTCGACCATCCTATTATACTCACTTTTCTCTGTATAGTTGAAACAATACAGCACGCCGGTAGGACGCAAGAGTCCGTCACAAGTTCGTAGACGCCAATTGTGGGATATTTGTAGATATATCCTGATGAAGAATGTGCTCAGTCAACCGAGGCTTGGATAATAACAAGGTTTATTAACCAAACAGATAGATTACATAGAGAGAATGGCTGAGGGCTTCCCCCCAGGTGATCAGCTGAATTTACCCAGGTAAGAAGACCTGGATAGATCTCGGGAGGAGATCTATATAGTTAACAGGGGGGGGTGTGGTCCCATTTGATAGGTCAGATGGGGGGGGGGGGGGGTACAGGTAATGGGGACACAGGGGAGGGGAGTGTCTTATTCCACAGAGAGGGGGGGGCACAGGTAAGGGGATATAGGGGAGGGGACTATATTTACATGAGAACATTAGATATTATACCACAGGTAACAGTACTGTATATTTGCATATCGTATGTAACAGTACTATATACTTGTATGTCATGTATGTCCCTATGCCAAAAATGTCATGTCATTGTAGCCGGTCTGCAGCCTACTCCTCTGTCGAACATGCATGTTCAAAACAGATAAACACAATTATATTTTGTCCACAGGATGGCGCTAAACAGCTCGCAGGCTCCTCAACACCCAGTAGTGACTGCCATTTTTAATCAAGCATTGAAATAAAACATTTATAATAAAACAATACAATAAACCAATACAAAATAAACAATATGGGTCATTCATTTACCTGTTGTTCAAAACAGATAAACACAATTATCTTTTGTCCACAGGATGGCGCCAAACAGCTTGCAGGCTGCAATGAGGGAAATATGTCACACTGTCAGGTCGAGGCCTATACAACTCTCAGACCATACTACTAGCCTAATCAACATGTGTTCTTACAAAAGTTCGTTACCACGGCTAAATTCCTCCACATCAAGTGCACAATTGCTCATCCTTAACATAGATACTATTATATACAAATGGTTCATAGCCTGAAACCTTATTTACAACATTTAAACCATCATAACGTTCTTTTAGACCAGAAATATATTTACAGAAAGTGAGTAGACATCTTACCTCCTCAACACCCAGTAGTGACTGCAGCGTGAGGAGGGACGGTCGAAAGGAAATACGTCACTTCGGGAGGAAGTGACAACGGTGTCGATTTCAAAATAAAAGACTTAGCTCCCATAAGTGCAATAAAACAAAACAAAAGCAATGAAATAAAACCAAAGCAATAAAATAAAACGTGAGGGATTATTTGTGGAATACAGTATATTATATATACCTGCTACATACACCCCCCCTGAATTCCACTAAAATCCTGAACCGACAGGACACACCAACAGGGACCGCCAACACTACGTCAGAACCGGCACGGGTTCACCTAAAGATACGCATCTTCAAAATCAGCTACCTGTCACACAGGTTCAGAGAAAACAAAAAGATGATCGGTCCTATGTTCCTCCTAGAATCACTCAGTGCCTTATACACCAAACTACCCGGCCTACTTGAGTCCCATATCTTATTTGTGAGCACATGTAGTAAGTACGCTACTTACAGTGTCACAGCGCAAGATAAATAAAAAAATAAAAAAAAACTGAAAGAGATAGTACAGAACGCCTAGGACAGAGCGGGAAGAGACTGGGGACTCCTACCAACTGAACGGCCTCTGGACCATCGTCTCTATCAAACGGTTGACTCCCCTAACCACCCTGCCAGCCTGTGTCCTGACTGCGTGTACCACTTCCGCAGCGTATTTGATTTCCGGGGTTGGCCTGATTGGCCGTGACGGCCACGTGACGCGCGTGGCACGCCCCCGCGGCAGCCGCAAGCGCGCTGCTGTTGGCGAAAGCAGGATGAGAGAGCGTAGATTTCGATTTGAAAGGCATACATTGTTGTCATACAGAAGTACAGAATACTTTTATCCAAAATGCTTCTTACTGTTACACTGTTAGAGACTGTGCTAGACAAATGAATGACTAATTCGGTCTGAAATAGCGTAACTAATAACGTTAGTAAGCACTGCTTATTATGTCTGCGGGGTACAGTAAACGTTTCTCCCGGTACATTCTGAAGAGCACACCGCTGTATGTTGGAGAACCAGCGGTCTTCCGCTCCTCTTCACTCGGGGCGGCACCTCGGCACAGCTCAGCCCTGTGTGAGACGCGAGCAGGAAGGAGGAGATGGGAGTCCTTCCAATCGGAATATGTTGTTTCTTTACACATATGTTGGATTATGAATATGTCTTTATAGCTACAAATGAATGACTAATTCGGTCAGAAAGCAGTAACACAACAGTTGCAATGTTGTGTTACTGATTCTCGGCATAAGCCCCAATAAGACCGTCACCAGAGCTCAGCGATGCCGCTCGCGTGAGCATATTCTCCCCGCTGGTGATCGCAGCACGGAGGGTCGCGGACCAGCCTGGCAGCATAGCTATAAAGACATATTCATAATCCAACATATGTGTAAAGAAACAACATATTCCAGCCTGGCAGCATAGCTATAAAGACATATTCATAATCCAACATATGTGTAAAGAAACAACATATTCCGATTGGAAGGACTCCCATCTCCTCCTTCCTGCTCGCGTCTCACACAGGGCTGAGCTGTGCCGAGGTGCCGCCCCGAGTGAGGAGGAGCGGAAGACCGCTGGTTCTCCAACATACAGCGGTGTGCTCTTCAGAATGTACCAGGAGAAACGTTTACTGTACCCCGCAGACATAATAAGCATATAAGCAGTGCTTACTAACGTTATTAGTTACGCTATTTCAGACCGAATTAGTCATTCATTTGTCTAGCACAGTCTCTAACAGTGTAACAGTAAGAAGCATTTTGGATAAAAGTATTCTGTACTTCTGTATGACAACAATGTATGCCTTTCAAATGTTATATGATAAATGATTAAATGATACACAGCGAAATCTACGCTCTCTCATCCTGCTTTCGCCAACGGCAGCGCGCTTGCCGCTGCGGCTGCCACGGGGGCGTGCCACGCGCGTCACGTGGCCGTCGCGGCCAATCAGGCCAACCCCGGAAATCAAATATGTTGCGGAAGTGGTACATGCGTCCTGACTACACCCTCTGTGCCCCTTAGTGTAGGTGTACGGCAGTCTCGGTCCCGTTCTATAATAGCCGGAATGACTACAGGAATAATGGTCGGGGCCCTTGGCACTGTGTCTGATGTAGACACTGGTCCGGAGGACTGGGCACTACTTGCATCAACCACCGACACTGTCCCTGATACACTTCGCAGACTCTTTTCCACATCAGACCAATCTTCATCCACATCAGCCACGTCACAGGAGCCATGACTGGTAGCTTCTTCAGCCCCACTCAACACCCATGCGCCCGTCCTATCCTCCGAACCTCCCTCTTCCTCCAGAGAGTTGACGAGACCCATCCGAGACCCGTCCTCTGAATATCTCTCTTCCTCCAGAGAGTTGACGAGACCCATCTGAGACCCGTCCTCTGATCCTCTCTCTTCCTCCAGAGAGTTGACGAGACCCATCTGAGACCCGTCCTCTGATCCACCAAGACTGTCCTCAGTCTCCGGCGCGACCCCGTCAGCAGTCTCTATGGGTAGGAAGCTGATATCCAAGACAAGGTTGCGATGCACCACTCTCGTCTTCCCCTTGTCATCTTCCAGCTTGTAGACATGAGTCTGTGGGTTGCTGTCCATGACAGTATAGACTGTTGGTTCCCACTTGTCCGCAAGTTTCTATTAGCTGTATCTTCAAAACTAATTTCTGTTTACTTTTAAATGACACAGTATTATTAAGAAATATCACAAGTATTAAAAAAAAGGAGCACCCTGTCTCCCACGTTTAAACAAGTCCCTCTGACTTTACGGTTGTAACCTTTGGCTTGCATGTCTTGCTCCTTGATAGCATGTCTCCGAGCAATGTCTGCTGCTTCATGGAGGTGGGACATAAGTGTCGTCACATAGCTGCTGTAGTCAACAACCACTGGGTCATGCAGAACCTGTCTGAACATCACATCAACAGGGAGCCTTGGAACCCGCCCATACATTAGGTCAGGGGTCAGGAACCTTTTTGACCAAATATACATTGAAAAAACCACCATTTTCTCTCAATCCCCCCTTGATTCTTATCACCCCTTCAGAATCATAAATCATTATTTGGTTTTTTAATTAATTATGCTAAAAATAGCCTGTGGTTGAAGCAAACCAACCTCATCTCTCGTGCACAAGAAATGAAGACGGCCCACGGTCAACCCAGTGATCTTGCTGCCTGATGTCTGTTTGCGCCCCCCTTCGTGCACAAAGGGAACCGAAACCGACCACCAACACCAACAACATCCAACGACTCATAACAATTAGAGCTCCTCTGTCTGCTCCCAATAATTCTATCCTGTTGTTTTACTGTTTTCCCTCTTATCTACCTTCTATATATATATATCCTTCTATACATATATCTTCTATATGAATCCTCCATTTATATCTCATACTCCTAATCAATGAACACAGGACTTCTCGCTGTTGTCTCGTCTCTCGATCTCCTGATTGACTCTGAAAGGAAGTCCCTGCTTGTCCATGATTCACCGCCCGTGCTCTGTTGTTTCAAAACGCTCTCTAAACAGCGTCTCCGCAGAGAAGCCCCCTCCGATGTCCGCCTCGTTCTCCCCTGGGCAACACCGCCTGCGACCGCTGGACTCCGCCCCGTCGGCCGTCTCCGCCCCGTTGGCCGTCTCCGCCCCGTTGGCCGTCTCCGCCCCGTCGGTCATCTTGGTTGAGGCTCATCTCCACCGCCGTCGGCCCTCTCCAGACTCTGAAAGCAGAAACACCACGCCAGCAGTTTTTCTGTACACTCGACCCGGTGCTTTCTATTAGTCTACCGTGGCTTTGGGCCTGCAGCTCGTTCCATGGAGTTATCTCCAGTTCTCTATATATTTTTTCCTCTGCAAGCCCCTGCCATGGCCACGCCCTTTCAGACTGTTGGACGGTGTGAGTGTCCTACAGCCCATTGCGCTATTTGTTCTCTATTAGTCCCCCACCTTCTCAACACCCATATCTAATCCTACAGGGCTGTTCCCTGTTTTGTTGTCTTCCGGCGTGACACCAGCAGCTAAACGATACCCACTCCGCGCTCTATCTGTTCGTCCCACGGGTGACCCCCAGCGCGCGCCAGTTCTTTCTGGTGACGTGTCTTCAAGACTCTGCCTATTTATTAGGTGTGAGAAGGCCCCACTGGAAATCGAACTCCCTCTTATTTCATAATTAAACTTATTTAATTAAACCGCATCTCATCTCTCTGTGCAATTCTTATTTAACCTATTCAATAATTAAACTATTTAATTAACCTGTATATCGATATTATTATTATGATAATAACATACAACAGAGCATCGCTCTAACATACAACAGAGCAGGTTGGTTCCCTGCCCCTAACTCACATACACGTACTATTATCTAACATACAACAGAGCTGTCCGTTGCTCTACCCTAAACGGGGCTGTCTCTGTCGCCCTGGAGCTGTACGTTGCTCTATACCCTACGGGGCTGTTTCCGTCGCCCTGGAGCTGTCACGTCGCTCTATATACCCTACGGGGCTGTTTCCGTCGCCCTGGAGCTGTCACGTCGCTCTATACCCTACGGGGCTGTTTCTGTCGCCCTGGAGCTGTCACGTCGCTCTATACCCTACAGGGCTGTTTCCGTCGCCCTGGAGCTGTCACGTCGCTCTATACCCTACGGGGCTGTTTCCGTCGCCCTGGAGCTGTCCCGTCGCTCTATACCACACACAGGGCTGTCTACGTCGCCCTGGAGCTGTCCCGTCGCTCTATACCACACAGGGCTGTCTACGTCGCCCTGGAGCTGTCCCGTCGCTCTATTCTACACAGAGCAGTCCGTTGCTCTGGAGCGGTCCGTTGCTCTATTCTACACTTTGAGTTCCTTTACAAAGTTCTCACATACACCACCGTGTATAGTAAGCAGTTGGTAATTTGAACAAATTAAACTCCTTAATTAAATTAAACTCTAAATATTCCCCTATGGGTAATGGAAACTCCCCAGCACTACCCCCCCCCCCCCCCCCCCCTCCGCAATTAAACTCCTTAATTAAATTAAACTCTAAATATTCCCCTATGGGTAATGGAAACTCCCCAGCACTACCCCCCCCCCCTCCGCCACTAGGTGGCGACCTACTCCTCCTCCATTTGCCTGTATTATCCAACTGCCCCCCCTAGATGGCGGCCAAACTCAGTCTAGAGGATTGTAGCTGACGTGTCACTTCCCGGTTCTAATCTCCTCGTGGCTCTGCGGCCAATTTATTTCCTTTTTTTTTTTTTTCACCGTCCCTTTAATGTCTCAAACATTCTCTCGCTACCGACCACACCCGTAACGTTTGTTCACTGCTCCCTTCACGTCACAGTCCCGCTTCCCGCTTTCTGCGTTTTGAACAGTAATCAAACTAAATACGATGTTGCCCCTTTAATTGAATGAAACATCTCCCCTTTGCCTCCCTTCCCATCTCCTATAGAGTGGCTTCTGTGCTCTGTAGATAAGACTCTCGATTTTCAAAACAAAAAACGGTGCCGCTCTGCTGTTATTCAAACACACTATTACAGCTGGCATTCTCTCTGTGTCAAACTAATTACGTTTACGTTTACGGATACACTATTGTTCGTTTTCTTATTGGCTTGTGAAGTTGTTGAGACTCACTTTATCTTTTCACCGTCAGTTGTTCTGGTCCATGGCGCTGTTTATCTCTCCGGCCTTGCTCGGCTCGCTCGCTGGGTCCATGGCGCTGGCCTTGCTTGGCTCGCTCGCTGGCTTGGCTCGCGTACATGGCTACCCCTTCACGCCTCGGCACTGTACATAGTCTCTTCCTTTCAAGCAACTTCAAAACAAGCAATAATCCGGGTCCAAACGGCAACAACTGTTCCTGTTGTTTTTATCTCTTGCAAATCCGGCTGTCATCGGCAACCAACTGTTAGATCCTGATCAAACTGGCCAGTATCACGTCTTCGTCTGTTTGGCTCTCCATCCAATTCCTCTGCGTTGTGTCATTTTAATGGTCCTGACGTCTCCTATACTGGCTGATAAGATCCTTATCTCTCCCCGTTAGTACAATCCGCAAACCATAATAATTCTCCACCTCCGTAAGAATTCGACACTCCGACAACGTGAAATACCTTACAGGGAGAAGCGTGGTTTATTTGATAAACAGAAACCTCAGCTCAGATGTTAACAGATTGTATTGTCCTTGAAAAGTCTATTCTAATGATCTTTCGGTGTGTTCTATTGTCCCTCTGCTATTCAGTCCAAAAGTGGTCAGGCCTGGTCGTCAGCCACGACCATCCTCGTGGTAGCCGAAGCTAATGATGATGTGGCATTCTCCCCCCCCCCCCCCCTCTGTGATAAGAGGAGAGAGTCTCTTGGTCCCTTCCCTCCTGTGGGATTTGTTTCTTTGGTCTGCCTCACACCCGGAAACACTGTTCGACTTATAGATCTTCGTCGTAGCAACGACGGCCCACCCCTTTCTGGTTGTCATGTGCCGCGCTGTCATGACAACTGCTAAATAACCTTTACACACATCAAAAACGCAGTTACTGTCAAAACCTCCATCGCGCTCTGCCTCTGTGGCCCCTTATCTTTGTTTTGTCTTCCAATCGGAATTCAAAACAAACACCCTCGCTGGCAGTGTGCTTGTGAAACCTCTTCTTCTCCACCGTCAATATCATCCCGTGATGATAATGATATCACCCTCTTAAAGCGTCTCTTTATATCAGTTTTATAAACCAAATATACATTGAAAAAACCACCATTTTCTCTCAGGCCCATGGATTTTGGGTGAGTAGCCTAATGTTAAACACAACTCCCTAGCCAAAAGATGATAATATAGATGAGGGGGAGAGAGAGAGAGAGAGCGAGAGAGAGAGAGAGAGAGATCGGATGGACAATAGAATCATTGCATACAGAAATACATAGGCATACATACACACACAGGCACACACACATACATATGCACACACACAGAAACATTCAACATGCATGTACACTCAGGGCTGTACAGTGCGACATATATATCGCACGTGCTACAGCAACAGCGGTCTGTGCGATGGATGGATTTACTTCAGTAGCACTGGTGCGATAGGGATTCGGTTCATATAGATACTCTTATTTTCAAAATCCTGTAGCGGGTCTCATTTCTGCCCACGCGCAGCTCCAGCTAGGCTCCGAAAGCTAGCAACGTTCAGGTGCATATGATACTCTTATTTTGAAAAAACTCTTGTGACAACTCGACGAGTCATATCCGCCCTATCCGTGCTTCTGCAAGCAGAGCAGCGCGTTGGTCGGTTGGTGCGCACTGCTGCATTAACACAGCAGTGCGCCTGCACGTCCCGAAATAAGTCTGTGGTGTTTTTTTTCTCTCGCAACGGGTCAAATGCATCTACATGCTTTGCACCGTCGCCATTCCTTTATGCGCACATCGCCCGAAATTAACGTTTATGTACCATTACAATCACTACAACGTTAGCAAGCTAACAAGCTAATCCTGATCAGAGGCAGAGGCGCAGAGCAGTGTGGACTGGGGAAAGGGAAATGGGGGGGCACTCTCTCCCCTTCCCTGTGTGTGTGTGTGCGTGCGTGCGTTTGGAAAGACGATGAAGTCACTAGTCAGGACTCAGGACAGGAGTATATTATAGTAAACTGAGGATGGACAGATAATGTTGATATTCAAATATAAACAAGTTTCGAGAGGAGTGGAAGTTTGAAGACAGACTAGACTACAATATGATGCGGGGGTGGTGAGTTGAAACAGTGTGTGTGAATGAATGAATGAAAACTTTATTTAACAGATTGCAGAATGGGTACAGTACAGTACGGCTCAATACACACAATTGTTAAGGGGATGCAGACCAGAGAAAGACGTTTGTCTTGTTTACATCAGGGTGTGTGTGTGTCCCAACCGACCCCACTTCTATGTTTCAATAAATTATTTGCATTTAAAACTATTAACGCTGACTCATTCCTTCAGTCCACTCAAAATTATGCTAATATTCCTTATGTTGTTTATTATATTAATTGAAAATAGCATATGAGAGTATCATAGTAATAATAACACATGGCGATATACTAAATGACAGCCAAACATGGCACTGCAACTAAATAACACAAATACAATAGGCACATTTGTGACTGTTACAAATATAACACGTTTTATACTTGTGCTACAAGATTTTGGCCTGTGCTACAAAACTATCAACCTCTGTAGCACCAGTGCTATGTGCAAAAAAAGTTAACGTACAGCCCTGATGTACACACAAGTATACACACACACCCACGCAACATGCACACATACTAACATGCACACCTACATATGTGCATACATACCTACTGTACGTGCATACAAATAATGCAAAAGACATACGAAATCCAAACGAAAGAAAAGGAAACTAACATAATAATATTACTTATTAATCAATTAACCAACCAATCGATTAACCAATCAATATAACCAATATTAATAGTAATAGAAATAATAATATAAGAGAGGAAATAATATATGAGAAGAAACATTAAAAGAAAGTAAAAAAGAGGCAAAATAATGTCTTGAGAAACTTATCTACAGTTGTCTTCAGTATCAACATCACAGAATGCAGTCCAGGTAGTCTTGGTAAGGACGCCTATAGCTTATTCCCAGCGGAAGAGTGCTGCTGAGTGCTTCCGCGTTTTCCCTGATTGGCTGCGACACGCCTTGCGGCATTATGTAGCCGTAATCCCAGATGTTTTTCATTCGATGCTTAGCTCAACTGGCAGCGCTGCCTTGCTGTGGATCCTGTGGTCTGTTGGTGACAAGTTCGAATCCCTTCAATTTTTTTTTTTTTTTTTTTAACGTGCATTCTTTCGCCGGTTAAGTATAGGCATGTTAACTTTAAGCATTGTTTCGGAGTTGGTTATGGTTAAGGTTAGGCATTGTTTCGGAGTTGGTTAAGGTTAGAAGGGTTAAGTTTAGGCGCTGTTAAGGAGCTGGTTAAGGTTAGAGTTTGTCTTAGAGAATGTCAATATTCTTTCGGAGTTGGTTATGGTTAAGGTTAAGGTTAGGCATGGTTATGGTTAAGGTTAAGGTTAGGCATTGTTTAGGAGTTGGTTAAGGTTAGAAGGGTTAAGTTTAGGCGCTGTTAAGGAGCTGGTTAAGGTTAGAGTTTGTCTTAGAGAATGGCAATAGACAGCCTATTTCCGCGCTGCAGCGCGAGGCAATAGACAGCCTATTTCCACGCTGCAGCTCTCTCGCGCTGCTGCGGTCACATGGGCGTCATGGCCAATCAGAGAAAACGCAGAAGCACACGACGCACTCTTCCGCTGGGAATAAGCTACACGCGGTAAGGACAGCGTGCTGCTGACGTCATCACCATGCATCCATGTTTATAATAAAAATATGTTTAAAATAATAATGAAATAGCAAATAATAGTAATAATAATAAAAAATATATATATAATAGTAGTAGTACTACGTTCGACGACTTCCGGTGACCAAGCTGGTGTTGGTTCTTGTGCAGATCCTGGTCAAACGGCACCAATGTAGCCGGTCTGCAGCCTACTCCTCTGTCGAACATGCATGTGAAGTAAACACAATAACAATACAATAAACCAATACAAAATAAACAATATGGGTCATTCATTTACCTGTGGTTCAAAACAGATAAACACAATTATCTTTTGTCCACAGGATGGCGTCAAACAGCTTGCAGGCTGCAATGAGGGAAATATGTCACACTGTCAGGTCGAGGCCTACACAACTCTCAGACCATACTACTAGCCTAATCAACATGTGTTCTTACAAAAGTTCGTTACCACGGCTAAATTCCTCCACATCTTGCTCATCCTTAACATAGATACTATTATATACAAATGGTTCATAGCCCGAAACCTTATTTACAACATTTAAACCATCATAACGTTCTTTTAGACCAGAAATATATTTACAGACAGTGAGTAGACATCTTACCTCCTCAACACCCAGTAGTGACTACAGCGTGAGGAGGGACGGTCGAAAGGAAATACGTCACTTCGGTGTCGATTTCAAAATAAAATACTTAGCTCCCATAAGTGCAATAAAACTAAATGAAAGCAATGAAATAAAACCAAAGCAATCAAATAAAACGTGAGGGATTATTTGTGGAATACATAACAGTATATTATATATACCTGCTGTCATAAATGTTGCTGTGAATTGAGGGTGGGGGACCCTGATGTGGACAGGGCGGGCGTCTTTCTCTGGTCTGCATCCCCTTGACAGTTGTGTGTATTGAGCCGTGTGTTGTGCACATTCTGCAGTCTGTTGAATAAAGTTTTCATTCATTCATTCATTCACCTCCCTCAGGTATTTTATGGCCACTTCCGTCCGCGCCTCACTTGACTTGACTTAATCGCAGGTTTATTTAAAAAAAAATTGCAAGAGTCTTGACTTTAGGCACATAGCGAATGAATGAAGGCTTTATTTGGCGGATTGCAGAGTGGGTACAATACAGTGCGGCTCGGTATGCGCAGTTGTTGGGGGGATGCAGACCGGAGAGGGACGTTTGTCTTGTTTGCATCGGGGTCCCCCATTTTCAATTCATGTGAACATTGCTGCGGTTGAGTAGTAGTACCTACTTACTGGTCACGGGCCACGGCGGAGGCTTCAATAACGTTTGAATGATAATCCATTTTGTGAATCCATTTGTTGAAACAACTTTGTTGGCCAACAGCTCCTGCTACCTTAACGTTAGCTGCGCTCTAACGTTACATAGCTTAATTAGCGTGTATATACCACTGTAACGTTAAGCAGCTTGTGTTCCGCTGGGAAAGCATCACTGCATACACTTTGTTTAATAATCCAAACGTCCATTCGGAAACGTTGTATTATGAAACCAGTATGATTGTTGAATGAATGAAAACTTTATTGAACAGATTGCAGAATGGGTACAATACAGTACGGATCAATACACACAATTGTTAAGGGGATGCAGACCAGAGAAAGACGTTTGTCTTGTTTACATCAGGGTCCCCCATTTTCAATTCATATTGACATTTATGACATACTCAACATACATGACATTTATGGCATAGGGACATACAGGTATTTAGTACTGTTACATTTGTGACATATACGATATTCAAATATACAGTATTGTTACCCATAGATCCTGACAGAGTATATACATATGATGGGGAGGGGACTGTACATTAGGAGGGGGTGGGTGGGTGGGAGAGAAATATACATACGGTGGGGAGGAGACTGTACATTTGGATGGGGTGGATGGGAGGGAGAGAAATATACATATATAGGATATCTGTGTAGCCCATAGCCTACCACAGCACAGCAATGATGCGTACGTGATGACGTGTTACGTATTCCAGTCATTAGATATGCAGGCACTGTTGGTATGTGTTGTCATTGCTGCCCGGGACGTGAGAATAAACGGTAACCCATAAAGCAGTTGCCCGATTCTATCATTCCTTATTAGACACTAAGAGTGACAATACACAGAATATTATATTAGCACACACACGACACACACGCTGTGCACGCTCGCACACTAGCAGCCACTTTAACATGAGAAAGCACTCACTCATGCTGCACACGCCCACACTTATGGCCACAAAGGAAAGGTCACTTTAAAAATAGTATAGTAACAGTGTATTGCACTACCAAGGGACCTAGCATGTCCTTCATGCTCTGTAAATAACTATGTACAAATACCGTGATGTCCCACTATGTTACCTGTTTATTGCACAATGTTGTTTATTGGATTCCATTATATGTTGTACTACTGTATTGCACATCGTTGCGGGCAAGACCACCCGCATTTCATTGTATACTTGTATGCCGTGACAAATAAAACTCTTGACTTGACTTGCCAGAAGCCGGATAATTTCGAACTCATGCCAAGGAAGAGAAAGAGAAAGAAAGATAATATGGAGGCTGCAGCAGTACCAATGCCGACGATGGACTGGGAATCCTCAAACCTACCCGACGCATTAAAAAAGTTCCGCCAACACGTCGAGCTAATGTTTAGTGGACCGTTCAACGGCAAGACAGAGGAAATCAAATGCAGCTACCTCCTACTATGGATCGGGGAAAAGGGAAGAGACATTTTTAACACATGGCAGTTCTCCGACGCCGACAGAAAAAAGCTAAAAAGCTACTACGACAAATATGAAGAGTACGTTATGCCAAAGGCGAACCCCATCTTTGCAAGGTACAAATTCCAGGAGAAATTCCAATGACCTAGCGAATGTGTTGAACAGTTTGTTACAGAGCTACGGTTGCTTGTGAAAGACTGTAATTACCCCAATAGTGAGGAGATGGTCAGGGATAGAATTGTGTTCGCTACTAATTCTGTACGGGTCCGTGAGAAACTCCTGAGTCACGGGGCAGAGCTAACATTCGAGAAGGCTATGGACATAGCACGCTCTCACGAGCTAGCTCAAGTACAAATGAAGCTAATGATTAGCCCAGGGGCTAACGCTAGCCAGGACGTGCATGCGGTCAGCAAGAAACCGTACGGGGCACGTGCCCAGCGCCCAGCCATGGGAAAATACAGAAGCAACAGAGACAACTCGACAGATAATGCATGTAGGAACTGTTGAAGAGAGTGCCACACGGAGTCAGAGGACTGCCCAGCTAAATGTCGAAAATGCAATAAATGCCAAAAGTTTTACCATTTTGCAAACGTGTGCAGAAGCCGCACAGACGTGCATGGCAAGAAGAAGGACGTGCACGAGGTATCAGGTGAATGTGACTGTGCGCAGCAGGATGACGAATGGTTTGTGGACTCCATCGTAACGGAGCACGCAGATGTAGCTGGTTTAAGGCCTACTCCTCTGTATCGGTCGTGTATAGCAATTGAAGACAGGCTCGTGATCCATTTTTACCATTTATTTGACCTGTGGTTCAAAACAGATACACAATTATCTTTTGTCCACAGGATGGCGCCAAACAGCTAGCAGACTCTTCCTCATTCAGGTTAGACTGACATTTTGAATCATACATTGAAATAACACATTGGAATAATAAATCAATACAATAAGATGATACAAAATAACATTCATAATAAAACAATACGATAAACCAATACAAAATAAGCAATAGGATTTACCTGTGGTTCAAAACAGATACACAATTATCTTTTGTCCACAGGATGGCGCCAAACAGCTAGCAGACTGCAATGGGGAAATATCAGTCACATTTCAGGACAGGGCCTACTCAACCTGCTCGTCCATTACTACTAACTCAATCACATGTGCTCTTACAAAAGTTCGCCACCTAAATTACATTACAACAAGTGCAGAATTGCTCATTATTAACATAGATACCATTATATACAACTGGTTTATTGCCCGGCACCTTATTTACAATCATTCAAATCATCTTAATGTTCTTTTAAACCAAAGATATGTTTAGAGACACTGAGCAGCTCTTACCTCTTCCTCATTCAGGTTAGACTGAACGGGAAGAGGCGCGCACCAAAGGAAATACGTCACTTCGGGAGGAAGTGACAACGGTTTCAAAATAAAAGACTTTGAGAATAAAAATTATAATAAAACAAATTAAAATAAAACGTGAGGGATTATTTGTGGAATACATAACAGTATATTATATATACCTGCTACACAGACACAAAGCGAAAACAGGCGTTTGCTGAATTGGAAGTTGGAAAAGTCAACAAGCACAAAATCAAGTTCAAAATTGACACTGGTGCCCAAGCAAATGTAATGCCAACAGCAACCTTCCGCCAGATGTACGGGAAAGTGGCACTAGGCCCACCATCCAGCAGACTCTCAGGATATGGTGGCCATGCACTCAAGGTAGAGGGGTCATGCAAACTCACATGTAAGCATAAAGAAAAAATACAAATGTTGGATTTTGATGTTGTAACCACTGATTCCCCCCCTGTATTGAGTTTAAGAGCATGCCTAGATCTGAACTTAGTAAAAATGATACATGTTGTGGATGCACAGTTAGAGAAACATAAACAGGCAGAGAGCCCTGTTGACGTCAGGCATGAGTTTCCAGATGTGTTTCAGGGTATTGGGCTATTCCCAGGGGAATGCAGTGCATAGACCCAGCGGCAACGCCAGTTGTATACCCCCCAGACACATTCCATTCGCCCTCCGTGGTCGTCTCAAAGAGGAACTGGACAGCATGGAGAAGTCAAGAGTCATTCAAAAAGTGACAGAACCCACAGACTGGGTCAGCACCCTCGTGGTTGTGGAAAGACGCGACGGTAGGCTACGAGTGTGTCTGGACCCCCGAGACCTCAACAGGGCGATCCAGAGGCCACACTACCCGCTCCCAACATTGGACGACATAACACCAAAGCTTGCCGGAGCAAAGTACTTCAGTGTACTCGACGCAAGATCGGGTTACTGGGCGATCAAGCTGATTGAACAATCATCAAAGTTAACTACTTTCAACACAGTGCATGGAAGATACAGGTTCCTACGACTCCCATTTGGGATCATCTCAGCGCAGGATGAGTTCCAGAGACGGATCGACGACACATATGAGGGACTGTCTGGTGTGTCCGCCATCGTGGACAACGTGCTGGTCTACGGCCACACCAGAGCTGAGCATGATGCCAACCTGCGTGCCATGCTACAGAGGACAAGGGAAAGAGGAGTGAAACTCAACCCAGACAAGAGCGTCATCTGTGTGACCGAGGTAAGCTACTTTGGTCACAGACTGACACAGGAAGGCATTCGACCAGACCCAGACAAGGTCAAAGCGATCAGAGAAATGGAGCCGCCGAAGAACAAGGCTGAGCTGGAAACTATCCTAGGAATGGTCACATACCTCTCCAAGTTTGCTCCAGGACTGTCCGACGTGAACGCGCCACTGCGCCAACTCGTGAAGGAAAGCAGTGAATTCCAGTGGGACTCTGTGCATGACCAAGCGTTCCAACAGATGAAAGAGCTCATAACCCATGAGCCAGGCCCCGTCCTCACATACTTCGACCACACCAAACCTGTGAGACTCCAGGTCGACGCCTCCAAAAGCGGACTAGGCGCAGTCTTACTACAGGACAGTAAGCCAGTCGCATACGCCTCAAAAGCTCTGAACAAGACCGAAGAGAACTATGCGCAAATAGAAAAAGAGCTGTACGCTGTCCTTTTCGGATGTAAGAGGTTCCACCAGTACCTGTATGGCCATCAGGTAGTGGTCGAGTCGATCCTCAGAAAATCGCTCGCCGCTGCACCGCCTGCAGCGCATGATACTGCAACTCCAAAGGTATGACATCGTCATCATGCACCGCCCAGGGAAAGACATTCCAGTGGCAGACACCCTGTCGAGAAAGTCTATCACCTACCACGACCGCACACTGAGTGTACACACAGTCCTGAGCACCCTGCCAGAGAGCGACAACAAAATGACTGAGATCAGAGCAGCCACCACTCAAGACCAACAGCTCATCGCTCTGAGACAGATATGCGAGTCATGATGGCCCGAGACACGAAATACTTGTCCACCCAGTGTTGCCGACTACTGGAACCACAGGGACGAGATCACAGTGATGGATGACGTCCTCTTTAAGGGTGAGAAGATTATCGTGCCACACACGCTGAGACAGGACATGTTAACATGCATACACACAGGCCACAAGGGTATAGAAAAGTCTAAAGAGAGGGCGAGGGATGTGTTATTTTGGCCTGGAATGGGTAGACAGATAGAGGAAATGGTAGGCTCATGTAGCACATGTCAACAGTATCGTAACTCCAACCCCAAAGAGCCAATGATATCTCACCAGATACCTGACCGACCATGGCAGACCGTTGCCACAGACCTCTTTACATTACATGGAGAGGACTACATAGTCACAGTAGACTATTATAGCAGGTATATTGAGGTAGACAAACTACGCAGCACCACTACATCAGCCGTCGTACGAATGCTCAAAGCTCAGTTTGCAAGGCTAGGCATACCAGAGACCGTAGTCAGTGACAATGGCCCATGCTATAGCTCCAGTGAATTTAAGACATTCGCACAGGACTGGGACTTTATCCATGTAACTAGCAGTCCTACTTACGCCCAGAGCAATGGCCTCGCAGAGAAGGGAGTACAGATTGCAAAGTCACTGCTAGAGAAGGCTAGAGTAGACAATAAGGACCCATACCTGAGTCTGTTAGAATACAGAAATACACCAGTTGACAACCTCAAGTCACCCGCACAACTACTCATGAGCAGACGTCTACGCTCAATCCTCCCTACCACAAGTCAGCAGTTACGACCACAGGTTGTAAACCAGAACACAGTGCGCGCCAAGAGAGAACTATGTCAACAAAGACAGAAGCAGTAGTATGATCGGACTGCAAGACCGCTGCCAACTCTGCAAGATGGAGACGCCGTCCGTTTCCAACAGAGTAATGGACATTGGAAGCCCGCCACTGTCATTCAACCAGCAGGCGCTGAAAGGTCCTACCACGTTCGTACTGATGAAGGTCAGGAATACAGGCGCAACCGACGTCACCTGTTACAGACAAACCCAACAATGGCACAGGATGCCAACATACAACCCCAGCAGCCTGAGATGGCATCACCGGAATGTCCACCTGAGGACCCAGATGAACATTCTAGGTGCATCACTACCAGATCTGGTCGCATCGTTAAGCCAAGAGTCAAGCTTGACATTTAAGATTCTAAGACTCTACTCAGTGGACCCTGAATCATTACAGCCACGTGAAATCGAAATGCATGTTAAAAAAAAAGAGAAAGGAAATATTGTAATTATTATAATAATTGACGTGTTTTGAGACTGTTTATACTAATGTTGGTCAAGTACAGATATGTTGCACAGGTGTGTGAATGTAGAACAAGCGGTACAGCATATTGTATGGTAATGTTCAGGATTCTAAGTTGCCACTGTGAGTTCATTTTAGGAAGGGAGATGTAATATCCTATGATATCTGTGTAGCCCATAGCCTACCACAGCACAGCAATGATGCGTACGTGATGACGTGTTACGTATTCCAGTCATTAGATATGCAGGCACTGTTGGTATGTGTTGTCATTGCTGCCCGGGACGTGAGAATAAACGGTAACCCATAAAGCAGTTTCCCGATTCTATCATTCCTTATTAGACACTAAGGGGCCTTTCTCACTCACTAATCGGGGTTCCGTTCCATTCCGTACCGTCCTCATTCCGGGTTGGATGCGAACTTCCCCCCTCCCTCTCCCCCCTCTAGTTTGTGTACACACTCAGTCTTGGTTCGCTCCGGGTTCTGTTTACGGTTTGCTTTTTGAGCGTTTACGCTTGCCGTAGGCGATGATGTCACGCTCGAAAATGTAAACAGGAAGTGTGTTAACACAGAGACTGGAGACTGTATGCTGATATAAAAGAAACAAATAACCAATAAATATGAAGTTATATTTGAACGTCTGTTGTCAAGCCTTGTCAATATAACCCACCCCCCTTTTCTCACGAATGGAACTCTGTTGTAGAGTCCGCTTTTGAGCGTTTTGCAGGATTAACGATAACGCTAAGCTAACGGCTAACGCTAGTTATCTTAGCCTTTTACTAGTAACATTGCTGCATCGATTATATTGAATGTCATTGATCTACTGGTCGACCACGGCCGACTGGTTGGGCACCACTGGTCTAATAGAAATAAATGCATTCGAACAAGAAAGTATAGTATACAGCAATGGCTAACGCTAAGCTAACGGTTAACGCTAGTTAGCTTAGCCTGTCCAGCAGCTAACATTATCCCATCGCTCGTGGCAATTATATTACATGTCATTGATCTACTGGTCGACCACAGCCAACTGGTTGGGCACCACTGGTCTAATAGAAATAAATGCATTCAAACAAGAAACCAATGTATAGAAATAGCATGGCAAACAAAAATTGCCAGGCCTAATGTGAGCCAGAAGTGCTGTGCTTTGTAACGTGGCTTCATGTTTTCATCCACTGAGCTGTGAGGCTCCACAATGGTTGTTTTTGGTTGAGGTCTGAACTCTCAAATTGCCCATAAATATAGTTTTTGTGGGTATTGTCCAGTTGTTTATCTGCCCAAAATTCAAGCAAGCATGACAGTAACGACGTTGTGTGTGTCACGCCCCCCGCTCCCACTGGCCCGCAACCGAAACCACCTAATCCAGGTGTCCCAGCTTCAGCGGGGGGGTAAAACGAATCGGCGACGGTTCGATCCCAAAAGGGGTGTGTCCGTCTGAGTGAGAACACTCCCCCCCGTTCCCGGGAGCACTGATTCGATCCCAATACGTGAGTGAGAAAGGCCCCTCAGAGTGACAATACACAGAATATTACAGCGGGGAGAGAATATATACATGCGGTGGGGAGGAGACTGTCTATTAGGAGGGGGTGGGGGGTGGGGGGTTTGGACATTTACGGTGGCCAGTTTCGAATTGCAGCCTCCCGTGGGTGCTCTTTAAGAGCGGTTTTGAATGTGGGTAGGGATTCACATTCCTTTACAGCAGGGGTCAGCAACCTTTTTGACATGGAGTGCCTGTTTGAAATATAGTTGTAACTAGTGTGCCTCAACAATATTCCATGCATCGTAATTTTTTTTTCTCATAATCAGGTCTTTTTAATGATAGTTTTTACATTATTACATCATTATTGTTATTGTTATTATTAACAATATTATTATAATGGTTGTATAAACCCTACATCTGAGTTGGGGGGGGGGATGCAATGCAGACAAACAGCTGCATACAGTGCGACCATTTCACTCACATTTGCCCATTCATTTTTGGACACATCACACACCATCGGTGTGTGTACTGTACGTGTGCTGGCATAGCTCCACTTACAGGCCTAATGGAGAACACCAGGATGTGAATGGAGGGTGAATGTGAGGTATATCGTGTAAATAAGCTTTGATTGATCGCAAGACTACACTGTAAAAAAATAAATAATAATAAGTTACCAGAACTTAAAAATATTGAGTTCAGTTACTGTGCATTAAGGTTTTCAGTTTTCAATCCATAATAAGTTAACAGAAAAATAAGTACACAACCACATTATTTCAACCTAATAAAACTATGTTTATTGTCAAGAACACAAGTTGACTTGGTAATACTCACATTTTGAGTAAAAAAAAATTCTTTTAACATGTGCAATGTTCAATGAAATAGAAAAATAAATAATAAAATTGGTTGATTAATCCCACTGGTCACAATGGTGACGGTAATAATGTTTTTGTTATAAGGCTCTGCAAATGTTACTGAATGATGTAGCAATGTATTTCCAGCTAAATTGAAATAATAAACAAATAAACTGTCTCAATTAAATATGTGGTAGTAAAAAGAACCTGTGGGAGGATTTCAACAAGATAAATGCGACAACAGTGCAAAATATTTCACTATAATATTTCAAAGGAAAAAAAAGATTATATGCCCCCTGTGCCTATGAAAATGCCCCTGCGTGCCTATGCAGGCACGCATGCCTGGTTGCCTACCCCTGCTTTACAGCTTTGGGTAGGGCGTTCCACATTGATGTGGCATAATTGCGAAATAATATTACGAGCTACTAAACTAAACATGTGGTGTTGCACAATGGAAGTGGACACGGTTTCAGGTTTCACAGTCGCGCATGGCTTTTTTTGTTTATCCCGTCATTCAGTGAATAACGATCAGAGCCAATCAGAGGCAGACCGGCGCTGGTCTTTGCATAATGCACGTGTTAGAACCAATGAAAGGCAGAGTTTTAAAAAAAAATAAAAATTGAGCGCACATGGCCGGGAAAAAGACGCTACTAGTGTAGTGGAGGCCCTTCAGCACTAGGGGGAGCTCGAGGCCCACGGGCCGCGGCCCCAACGGCCCGTTGGTTAATCCGGGCTTGATCAAAAGTCCCATTATCCAGATTCAATTAACCCGATGTTTGAATCCGCGCTTTCCCTGTTCCTCGAACGCTGATTCTGTCTCGTTAATTCGAACCAGACTTGATACTCAGGATAATTGCGTGCGGCCGCCTCACCTGAAAAGACAGCAGATGTCGATCGCAGAAATCCTGATTTTCTAACGGCATTGATTGATTGATTGATTTAAAATTGTATTAACAGATTGCAGAATGGGTACAATACAGTACGGCTCAATAGCCTCTCCGACAAGTTAAATGCATAATCTATAGGCACATTTTAAGTCCCTCATTACCCCAATCAATCAGATTATATTTCTTTAAATGTGCCTGCTGGCCGTAGGCTTAATGGAATGAATAATCAAATGAGATCTATTGCTAGCGAAAATAATTAGTTCAACTCTTTCAGAATAAGTAGATACAAACGAGCCCAAAGTGTATCTAATTGATACGAATTAATAGATACTTATGAGGATATCTGTACTGTATGCACTAGGCTTAGGTACTTTATATATAATTAAATACATGGTTCCCAAAATGTTCAAGGCGCGACCAGAAATAACAGTGTCAGAGAGGCTTGGAGGGAGGCTATACAGTTTCACTATTAATCAGGTTCTAATCTGTTTCGGACATCATCCATACATACATTTAATTGATTAACCTTTGGTTTATACCAGTGACACCTCATGTTCATCATCAGATAACACTAACAGTGCTTGAACAGATAGATGCATTTTCTCAAATTCATTCATGTCAACGGCTCATTCAATTTCTCAAATCCGTCAAACAGCGCATCTCATCAGACATTTTAATCCCAGTTACAATATCACAATAACGTGTGAGTGACAGTGATACAATTAAACAATCCACAGATTCAGATTCCTCGTAATTCATAATTCACAGTCCATAAAGACGCTTCAGTTTATGCTTGAATGAAACACAATCCGGGCGCTCCGTTAAGCAAATACATCCACAGCCGAGAATATGAAACTAATCAGAGCCAAACACCCGTTTCATTCATTAAAAATATCCCAGCGGGATTCACATTTGTAATGCTCAGCGTTATTAAAATAACCACTTGTGTGTCGCGACGCGCCAGCGCCATATCCGTATAAATATGACATGCATTATTTAGGACAAAGTAAATCTATAGGCTGAATATGATTTATTATCAGCATTTTAGGTCTATTATTTTACATTTCAAAAGCCCCCTCTAGAAAAACAAAGCACATAATTCAGAATGGTATAAGGGATCTAGACTGTGAGAATTATTTCAGGAAGCGAGCTGCATTTCTTTGCGAGGGTGTGGCCATGGTTTATCCAGCTAACTGAACTAAACCCTGCTCTGGAGCAGGTTCAACCTTTCTGATCTATTACCATAGCGATTTAGAAAACCCGACGTCAGGGAACGGAAAGGTCTGGCTTAAGTCAAGCTATCCTGAAAATTATCCGGCTAACTCAGTTAGCCAGGTACGAGGAACAGGGCCCTGCTCTGGAGCAGGTTAAAATTTCTCGATCTGTTGCCATAGTGATTTTAGACAAGCCTGCTTCGTGGAACCAAAAAGCCTGACTTATGTCAAGTTATCCTGAAGATTATCCGGCTAACTCAGTTAGCCACGTACAGGGAATGGGGCCCAGGTAGATAAACAAGCAAAGATAAACAAGCAAAGAATGGATCTGAATGAGCTAGGCAAATTATTACGGTCTGATTGTGCATTAAACTTAAGAATGAATGAATGAATGAATGAATGAATGAATGAATGAATGAATGAATGAATGAATGAATGAATGAATGAATGAATGAATGAATGAATGAATGAATGAATGAATGAAAACTTTATTTAACAGATTGCAGAATGGGTACAATACAGTACGGCTCAATACACACAATTGTTAAGGGGATGCAGATCAGAGAAAGACGTTTGTCTTGTTTACATCAGGGTCCCCCATTTTCAATTCATATTGACATTTATGACATACACAACATACATGACATTTATGGCATAGGGACATACAGGTATTTAGTACTGATACATTTGTGACATAAACGGTATTCAAATATACAGTACTGTTACCCATAGATCCTGACAGAGTATATACATATGATGGGGAGGGGACTGTACATTAGGAGGGGGTGGGTGGGTGGGAGAGAAATATACATACGGTGGGGAGGAGACTGTACATTTGGAGGGGGTGGGTGGGTTTGAGAGAAATATACATACGGTGGGGAGAGAATATATACATGCGGTGGGGAGGAGACTATCTATTAGGAGGGGGTGGGGGGTTTGGACATTTACGGTGGCCAGTTTCGAATTGCAGCCTCCCGTAGGTGCTCTTTAAGAGCGGTTTTGAATGTGGGTAGGGATTCACATTCCTTTACAGCAGGGGTCAGCAACCTTTTTGACATGGAGTGCCTGTGATCTGAGCGGTTTTGAATGTGGGTAGGGATTCACATTCCTTTACAGCTTTGGGTAGGGCGTTCCACATTGATGTGGCATAATTGCGAAACGTGTTTAGTCGCTTGTTTGAGCCGAATCTGGGTTTAACATGATTTGTTGAGCTTCCTCTGGTGTTGTGGTCGTGGTATTCACTGACCTTTGGGAAGTATTTTGACATGTACATGGGTACCTTAGTCGTATAGTGTATCATGTAGACCAGGCCCATTGCAAGTTGCTGTACTCTTTCGTCTACTCTAAGCCATCCTAGGTTGTCAAAGTGGGCAGGGGTGAGGTGGGTTCTAGGGGTAAGGTCAAGTAGTAGTCTGACCAGTTTGTTTTGTGATGTTTGTAATCTTGTTTTTAGCGCATTTGAGGTGCTTTGGTACCATGAGGTGCAACGTGCAAGCATAGTCGTAGTACCCTTGAATGAGTGCTCCTGCCAGAGTCTTCAGGGTGTTCTTGTTTACCAGAGAGGAGATCCGGTACAAGAATCTAGTTTGTTGGTTGACATTGGATGCCATTTTGTCACAGGAAAGATTAGCCTCTAGGATGGAACCCAGGTAGGTAATTTCATCTTTCCTTGTGACAATATTGTCACCCACTGAAACTGAGAAGCCGTCGGTCTTGCTGAGTTTGTTATTTGAACCAAAGAGAATGGACTCTGTTTTGCCCATGTGTAATGATAGTTTGTTATCATCGAGCCATATGCAGATTTTGCCTAGTTCCGAGCTGAGGGTTTTTTCAACCTGCAACTTGTTCTTGTCAGAGACCAGCAGGGCTGAGTCGTCCGCAAACAGGAACAAGTTGCAGTCACAAGCTGACGACATGTCATTTGCATAAATTAGGAACAGTACCGGTCCTAGTATATGCTTCCTTGTGGAACACCAGGAAACATAACTAGTCAAGTCAAGTCAAGTCAAGAGATTTATTTGTCACGGCATACAAGTATACAATGAAATGCGGGTGGTCTTGCCCACAACGATGTGCAAATAACATATAATAGAATCAACATTGTGCAATAAACAAGTAACATTGTGCAATAAACAAGTAACATGTTAGGGCATATCGGTATATGTACATAAGTTATTTACAGAGCATGGAGGACATACTAGGTCCTTTGGTAGTGTCTTTCTGTACATGCTAATTTATACAATCTCCGGTTATACTATACTATTTTTTAAAGTGACCTTTCCTTAGTGGCCATAAGTGTGGGTGTGTGCAGCGTGAGTGTGTGCTTGCTCATGTTAAAGTGGCTGCTAGTGTGTGAGCATGTACAGTGTGTGTGTTGTGTGTGTGCTCATGTGTGCTTGTGTGTGGAGAGTTCAGTGTTCAGGGCTCTGATGGCCTGGGGGAAGAAGCTGAGCCGAAGTCTCTCTGTCCTAGCAGCTGGTGTTCGCAGGCGTCTGCCTGACCTGAGCAGCATGAACAGGCTGTTGTTGGGGTGGTGTGGGTCTTTCATTATTCTGCAGGCTCTGGATTTGCACCTCTTGTTTTATAGAACCTCAAGTCAAGAGTTTTTATTTGTCACGGCATACGAGTATACAATGAAATGCGGGTGGTCTTGCCCGCAACGATGTGCAATACAGTGGGTACAACATATAATAGAATCCAATACAAAAACATTGTGCAATAACAGGTAACAGGTAACAGGTAACATGGTGTGACATTAAAATCGGTATCTGTACATACCGTGCAATAGTGCAATACCCGTGGTACGCTCGTCTGAGCGCACCACTCTCTGTAGGGCCTTCTTGTCCTGTGCTGTGCTGTTTCCATACCAGGCAGTGATGTTTCCAGTCAAGATGCTCTCTACAGCTCCGGAGTAGAAAAACTGGAGTATCTTCCCAGATACTCTGAACTTCCTTAACTGTCTCAGGTGGTAGAGGCGTTGCTTCGCCTTTTTTACGACTGAGTCTATGTGTGTTGTCCATGTCAGATCCTCTGCAATGTGGACCCCCGGGTACTTAAAGCTGCTCACCCTGTCCACGGTAGCCCCGTTAATCCTCAGTGGTGTGTGTGTCTCCTGCTGTCCTCTCCTATAATCCACGATCAGCTCCTTGGTTTTACCAATGTTCAGGAGCAGGCTGTTGTCCTGGCACCAGCGTTCCAGTACCTCAACCTCCTCCCGGTAGGCCTTCTCGTCGTTGTCCAAGATCAGCCCCACCACCACTGTGTTGTCCGCAAACTTCACTATGGAGTTGGAGCTGAACTTGGCCACACAGTCATGTGTGTATAGTGAGTACAGCAGGGGGCTCAGAACACAGCCCTGGGGGGACCCGATGCTCAGGGTGATGATGTTGGAGGTCTGACCCCCCACCCTGACCGCCTGGGGCCTTTCACTCAGAAAGTCCAGTATCCAGGCGCTCAGAGCGGAGCTCAGACCTAGCTCGATCAGCTTGTCCACCAGTCTGGTGGGGACTATGGTGTTGAACGCTGAGCTGTAGTCAATGAACAACAGTCTCACATAGCCCCCCTTCTGACGGTCCAGGTGAGAGACGGTGCTGTGCAGTACTTGGGAGACCGCATCGTCAGTGGACCTGTTTGGCCTGTATGCAAATTGCATAGGGTCCATATCACTGGGGAGGGAGGCACAAATGTGATCCTTGACCAGCCTCTCGAAACATTTCATGGCCACAGAGGTGAGTGCCACCGGTCTGTAGTCATTGAGACCTGCTGGGGAGGGTTTCTTTGGTACCGGGATAATGGTGGACATCTTGAAGCAGGCAGGGACCACTGACTCCTTCAGGGATCGATTAAATATGGTGGTGAACACAGGGGCTAGCTGGTTAGCACAGGACTTAAGTATGCGTCCTGTTATTCCATCTGGGCCAGCCGCCTTTCTGGTGTTCACCTGCATAAATGCTCTTCTCACACTGTGTACCGTCAATGAGAGAGCGTCCCCGCCCCCCCGCGGATGCCCCCCCCCCTCCACAACAGCCGGCGCGCCAGTGACGTCACTAGCCGTTGAGCTAGCAGCGCCACTGTTTGCACCAAACCGCGCATAGAATGTGTTGAGCTGGTCCGCGAGGGAGGCGTCGTCGCTCCCCATTGAGGGGGCGCTGACTTTGTAGTCAGTTATCGTCCTCAGTCCCTGCCATAAGCCTCTTGTGTCATTCTGTGCCATTTGTGCCTCCATCTTGTCAGCATACGTCCTCTTAGCAAGTTTAACAGCCTTGCGCAGAGTGTAGACTGTTGTCTTGTACTCTTCCATGTTTCCTGACTCTCTGCCAAGGTTATAAGCAGTGGTGCGAGAGTTCAGAGCTGCTCTGATAGTACTGTCCACCCATGGTTTCTGGTTCGGGAACACCCTCGCCTTCTTTGTGGGGACAATACTGTCAGCGAGTGTTGTTATGAAGCTCACAACGGTGTCTGTGAACTCGCTGATGTCACTGGTGCTTCCCTCGAACATTCCCCAGTCGACGTCATCGAGTGCGTCCTGAAGCATGGCCTCTGATTGGTCGGTCCATCTTTTTACCTCACGTGACACGACGGCGTCACGTGATCTTTGTTTGTATGCCGGCACTAGGGTAATGGCGGCATTATCCGACGTGTTCGTCGCTCCCGCTAATGGTGGAGCCGGTACAGCCTTGTATCCGGCTCTGAACGGGGTGTAGCAGTGATCGAGTGTATTTCCTCCCCTTGTGGAGCAGACGATGTGTTGAAAGAAAGACGGCATGACTTTTTTCAAATTCGCCTGATTGAAATCCCCGGCTACAATCATGGCCGCGTCTGGATGTTTGATCTGATGTGTGTTTAGATGATCGTGTAGCTCCGCCAGCGCCCTGACGACGTTTGCTTGGGGAGGGATGTATACTGCAGTCATGATTACTGCAGTGAACTCGCGTGGAAGATGGAAGGAGCGACATTGGATCGAGAGGTGTTCCATGTCGGGGGAGCATGAACGGGAGAGTACCTGTACCTCCTTAGGGCTAGTCCAGCCGTTGTTGGTCATAAGACAGACACCCCCGCCGATGCTCTTCCCGGAGGCCTCTGTACGGTCCGCTCTGAAGATGGTAAAGGAGTCGGAGGGAGAGATGCTGTGGTCCGGAGTCGCTGGTTTCAACCAGGTCTCCGTGAAACACCGGATATTGCAGTCCTTCATCTCTCGCTGGAATCGGACCCGTGCTCGTAAATCATCCATCTTACTCTCTTGCGAACGTGCATTCGCCAGGAAGATAGATGGAATAGCCGGACGGTAAGCAGATCTTCTTAGTCTTAATCTGATCCCGCTCCTCTTCCCTAACTACTTACTGTAAAAGGATTTAAATTGTGCTCATCTGGACTCCTTACACAGGGTCGCTAAGGGGGTAGAGAGACAAACAATCTACAAGCATAACACAAACACATGAAGATGGGTGGGGGGGGGGGCAGTCATGAAGAGATGGGTCTTGAGGCAGGAATGGAAGAAAAAAAGCCTCTAGTCCCTAATGTTGGAGAGGGAGCTCTATGGGAGTGTGTGGAATGTGTCTCAGCTCTCATGGCTGTGTAAGACACTAGACTGCCCTCAGAAACATGTGTTTAAATTGAGTGTTATTCCTCTTGGATTACATATGACCTTTTGAGGTGTGTGTGTGTGTGTGTGTGTGTGTGTGTGTGTGTGTGTGTGTGTGTGTGTGTGTGTGTGTGTGTGTGTGTGTGTGTGTGTGTGTGTGTGTGTGTGTGTGTGTGTGTGTGTGTGTGTGTGTGTGTGTGTGTGTGTGTGTGTGCGTGCGTGCGTGCGTGCGTGCGTGCGTGTGTGTGTGTGTGTGTGTGGGCAGCAACGCTATCTACATTTACATTTACATTTACATTTAGTCATTTAGCTGACGCTTTTATCCAAAGCGACTTACAAGTTCTGTACAACAAGTCATCAGGAAGGGCACAACTCTATCAGCTGAGTAACCATGTTCATAAAAGTGTTGAGTGCTACAGTGTAGGTTAGTTTGTATCTAAATACAGCTGGTGGATATCATCTAAGCACATAATTAATTAAATTTAATGTTCTATCATGAGGGGTGGGGACACTACATGGATTGCTATAGTGATGGTCCATCGTGGCCATTAGGTGGAGTCTGTGGCAGTAGAAAAGGTCAGGTAATGAATGACCACTAGATGGGGTAAGAAGCTGATCCTATGGGTACCACTAGGGTTGAAAAGGATTGATTGATTGATTGATTGATTGATTGAAAACTCTATTAACAGATTGCAGAATGGGTACAATACAGTACAGCTCAATACACACAATTGTTAAGGGGATGCAGACCAGAGAAAGACTTTCGTCTTGTTTACAC
Organism: Notolepis coatsorum; assembly: GCF_963971535.1. NCBI lineage: Eukaryota > Metazoa > Chordata > Actinopteri > Aulopiformes > Paralepididae > Notolepis > Notolepis coatsorum. Next base: position 111,678,507 of record NC_140173.1, on the reverse strand, counting down.
CAGGGTCCCCAATTTTCAATTCATCATGACATTTATGACATACACAACATACAGATATACAGTACTGTTACATCCAGACATTTATGACATACAAGATATACAAATATACAGTACTGTTTAAGAGACAGAGATCCTAAAAGAAAATATATACATTTGAGGGGGAAGAAACTGTACATTGGAGGGGGTTGGGTGGGTGGGTGGGGGGGTTGTTTGGACATTTACCATGGCCAGTTTCGAATCGCAGCCACCTGTAGGTGCTCTTTGAGAGCGGTTTTGAATGTGGGTAGGGATTCACATTATTTTATGGCTGTGGGTAGGACGTTACACATTGTTGTGGCATAATTACGAAACGTGTTTAGTCCCTTGTTTGAGCCGAATCTGGGTTGAACATGATTTGTGGAACTCCCTCTGGTGTTGTGGTCGTGGTATTCACTGACCTTTGGCAAGTATTTCGACATGTACATGGGTACCTTAGTGGCGTAGTGTATCTTGTGCCCTTGTTTTAAGAACACCGTCAGACTGTCGCCTAGTGTCTGACTAGTTAAACTAGTTAAAGCTTTGTACAGAGAAATATGTATTTAGAACAGAGAAACATGACATTTTCTATAACAATCCCCTGTGTCATTACTATAGGTCTATATATTTCAGACATATCAAAATACCTTTCTGAGACAAAGGAACTATCATTGAGTTGTGTTAAAAACAACATTTGACATAAAGGTCCAATCTGTAATCCACATGTGAACAAATGGGTAGCCTCATAGAACTGGAGTGGACTGGATGTTTTTGCATCTCTAGTTGACTGACTAAGCTATTGATTCAAGAGTTAAACTATTAGCTATTAGAGAGAGAACATATATATCTGCTGTATTTTATAGCTGAAAATGTTATTTACATTGGTAATGTTTGTAAACACTGGTGTAAAAGTGACTATAATGAGTAATCATGAGTATAATGAATTATCAAAAGGAAAAAAAACAATGTATATAAACATAATCCCTCTCAATCATCACTTTAGACCCACTACAAGTGTGTTGGTGTGTTTGTCTGCAGAGACCCCTCCTCTGTCTGGATTTTCTCTCTTTCTTTCTATTTCGCTGTGCACGGACGTTTCTGGGTGTCAACCTTTGGCCAGTGAGTGAGTTATTGTCATGTCCCCTGTCTCCTAGTTCTTCGTTGTCTGTGTGTGTGTGTGTGTGAGTATGAGTGGCAATTACAGAATTGGAACCTGGTGTGGAGGTCTCGTAGTGGTGACCGGAGTGCCGGATGTCCCGTGATGATGTCGGGGAGTTCGCGACCCTCTCTGCGCCACCCCCTATCTCCCTGTCTCCGGCTGTCCCTGAGCAACGACCGGAGTGTTGAATGTCCCGTGACTAAGACGGGGAGGACGTGACCCTCTTTGCGCCGCCCCTGTGCCTCAAATAGATCCGCTATCAACTCTATCTTTAATCTTTCAAAATGTACAGTTGCTATTGCATGCACTCATCTGTGTTTCACCACACACATGAGTGCATGCTTACCAACTGTCCGTCTGCAACACTACTATCACCAACATCTAAGAAGGGAGATCCCCCCTTGAATGGCCCTTCTAAGGTTTCTCTCCTCCACACTGCCTGTGGAGCTTTTTTCCCTATTGTTAGGTTTTAGTGAGTTTTTCCATACCTTCGCGTGGGGTATGTCTGGGAGTGCTTGCATTCTTTCATTTATTTGCATTCATCTAAAAATGTTTGGACCTTATGGTGTTCTTGTTCTGTTCTTGACTTATTGTTATGTTTTCTTCTTGACTTGTTTAAAGAAGACCTGTACGGCCCATGGGGACATTAACGTGTGTTGTCGGGCCCTATAAATAAATTTGATTTGATTTGGAGTCAGGCCCCAAGCATCCACGGCTGCCAGCTATCAACTAATCATCCGTCTACAAATACCCAGCTCAAACTCCAAGACTTCGCCAGATTGTAGATTCAGCCAACCCAGTCAGTATCTGTAACACTTCCCCCGGTCCTGTGGGACCAGCCGGCAACCCTCCGCCCGGTTCGGTTGGTCCAGGACCCAGACATTCACAACCCATACCACAACCCATACCATCAATAACCCTCATAACATAACATTGCCAACCGGTGGGCTGATGCAGATCTGGCATCAGCTCACACACCAGCTTATTATTATTTACTGCCAGTTATGTTTATTATGTTTATTGTCTGTGTTGTTGTTGTTGTTGTCTCCACTTTGTTAGACTTGTGTTCCCCTGTCTGTGTTTTGTAAATATGTTTTAGTCTGGTTGTTTAATTGGTATTGTTTTCCCAGTGTGCTCTGTGTTCTGTTGTTTCTGTCTACCACACCTGTGTCCTGTTTGTAATTACCCTCTGTGTCTATCAGTGTCTGTATATTAGGTGTTGTGGGCCAGCAGTCCCTTGCGGGTTCATTGTTAAATGTTACCTATGTTTGTCAGTCGTGTATTGTTCCTGTCTTGTAAAGTAAACTGTTATTATCACCACGTCGACTTCTGTCTCATTTATCATCGTTATTTACTCTGCCACCTGGGTTCTGTGAGGTTTTGTCCGCTGCTCACCTACTCTCTCTGTTCCTTTAAGCCTACTGTTAAGGAATTCCCTTCTCACTCACCTCACTAGCCCCCACCCTCGCGTTCGTTACTCTCGTTTGCTCTCAGCGGCCACACCTTGGACTACCTGTCATTGTGTGTTTGATTGGTCTTGTGCCGAACACACACTTTAGTTTCAAGTATCAATTACCTTCACGCACCTGTGGTGCATTCTAATTAGTTCCCCTGTGGGCTTTAAGTACCTGGCTCTTCCCCTCTGTTCCTCGTTGGGTCGTGCCGTAACATGCCGTTTCATTCGGTATCATATTCTCTATCACCAGGACTCCTTCGGGAGGTCCTCTGTCTGTTTATGCTGTTTTCATCTCCGGCGTGACATGTGCTCCAGCCTTCGCCTCCTGTCGCCGTTGCCTGAGGGAGATACTGGACTGCGCTCCCTAGTCTTCCACGGGAGGTATCCCAGTGATCCACTTCAGACCTCCGCGCAGCAGGCGTCCTGACGCACATCCAGACCTCCGCGCAGCAGACGCCCAGACGACCATCCAGACCTCAACGCAGCAGATGCGCTCTTCACTCCAGGCGCGCATCCAGACCTCCACGCAGCAGATGCGCTCTTCACTCCAGGCGCGCATCCAGACCTCCACGCAGCAGATGCGCTCTTCACTCCGGGCGCGCATCCAGACCTCCGAGCCTGGCGCGCTCTTCCGCGCAGACGCACTCCAGATGCGTCCTCCGTACCGGCGCGCATTCCGCGCAGACGCGCTCTCCACTCCAGACCTCCGCGCAGCAAATGCGCCCTCCGTACCGGCGCGTACTCAAAGCAGTCGCGCACCACTCTGACCTCCGCTTGGACAACCGGTTCCCCGTGGCGACGCGCTCGCCCCGTTCTGTTCCAACGCTCTTTACGCACAGCGCCTGGGTGAGTTTTTATGACTGTCTGTTATCCTATTCCGTTTTTCGTGTGTTTATTTAACACTGAAGATTTCCTGCTTTTTATCAGACAGTCACTCACCCAGCGCTTAGCCCTTTTTTGGATTGTTTTCATTGGGATAATATTTTGGCCTTACATCGCCTCACTGTGTGTTTTCACACCGAAGATATTTATCACGTGGTTTTGTGTTTGGGACGTTGACTCACTGTGTGTTTACACACCGAAGATATTCATCATGTGGATTTGTGTTTGGGACGTTTACTCACAGTGTGTATATACACCGAAGATTCTCTCACTTGGATAACTCTGTTTTTGGTTACAAGTCACCTCTCCTGTCACCTGCTCTGTTCCAACTGCACTGAGTTAACCCACTCCCTCTCTCCCTCTCGGTTCCGTTTACCCACCTCGGGATTCTGCCGAGAGAAGTCTGCAGAGCGGCTCTGATGTTCCCACCTGCTTCCCCAGACTACCATCCCGGGAGAGGCTGCAGAGCAGCAACTTCATTAATGCTTTTTCCTAGGCCTTACCCTGTTTTCTCTGTCCCAGTATGCAGCTCCAGCCCTCGCCCTGTTCCAAGGCCTTACCCTGTTTTTCCCTAGTCCTCCTAGTCCTCCCTATCTAGTCCTCCCAGTCCTCCCTGTCCCCAGCCCGCCTCCGCGGGCCTCCGTCCCTGTCTCCCTTCTCTAGTCCTCCTAGTCCTCCCTGTCCAGTTCCTCCTAGTTCCTCCCTGTTCCTGCCTTGTCCCTTGCCCCGGCCCTGTTTCCTTTAGCCTTCCCTTAGCCTTCCCCTTAGCCAGCTCGCCTCTTAAAGGCACTGTACCTTCCCTTCTTGTTATCCAGTATTTGTGTTCTCCCTTAAAGGGACAGTGCCGTTTTTCTTTCTCTTTCAATAAATGCCCGTTCTTGGCTTACTCTCATACCAGTCTTGTGTTGTGCGATTGGGGTCGGTTACAAACCATAACAGTACGACCCAACCCATCGACGACCCCAGCCAGCACAGACGGTGTATGTTGAGTTTGCCTTTTTTTTTCTTGTTCCCTCTGGTTCCCCTGTTAGCTCCCCTGTTAGCCCTGTTAGCTCTCCTGTTTAGCCCTGTTAGCTCCCCTGTTAGCTTGTTGGTCTCCCCGGTTAGCTCCCCTGTTAGCCCTGTTAGCTTCCCTGTTAGCCCTGTTGGCTCCCCTGCAGCTTGTTAGGCCTCTACTACCAGCTTGGCCCCTGTCTGCTAGCTTTGCCCCGGCTGCTAGCACAGCCTCTATGTTAATGCAGCCCTTGCTGCTGGCATAGGCCCTGTAGCTAGCCATGCCCAGGCAGCTAACCCTGTCCCTCAGCAGGGCCCCTGTCTGCTAGCTTAGCCCCGGCTGCTAGCACAGCCTCTATGTTAATGCAGCCCTTGCTGCTGGCATAGGCCCTGTAGCTAGCCATGCCCTGGCAGCTAACCCAGTCCCTCTGCATGGCCCCAGTCTGCTAGCTTAGCCCCGGCTGTTAGCACAGCCTCTATGTTAATGCAGCCCTTGCAGCTGGCATAGGCCCTGTAGCTAGCCATGCCCAGGCAGCTAACCCGGTCCCTCTGCATGGCCTCCACTTTTTGTGTAGCCTTCCCACTGCTAGGACTGCGTTTTCAGCTAGCAAGGTCAGTTTATCCCACTGCTAGGACTGCCCTTTCAGCTAGCAATGTCAGTTTTTTTCCCACTGCTAGGACTGCCTTTTCAGCTGGCAAGGTCAGTTTATCCCACTGCTAGGACTGCCCTTTCAGCTAGCAGGGTCAGTTTTCCCACTGCTAGGACTGCCTGTTCAGCTAGCAGGGTCAGTTTTCCCACTGCTAGGTCTGCCCTTTCAGCTAGCAGTGTCAGTTTTTTCCCCACTGCTAGGACTGCCCCTTCAGCTGGCGAGGTCAGTTCCCCACAGCTAGGACTGTCCTTCCAGCTAGCTTGTTCTCTCATGCTGGTCCAGCCCTGTCTGCCAGCCTAGCTCCGACAGCTAGCGCAGCCTCTATGTTAATGTAGCAGTACGGCTAGCATGGGCCCTGTAGCTATCAGTGCCCTGGCAGCTACCATGGTTACCCCTCAGCTCCTCTGGTTACCCCTCAGCTACCATGGTTGCCCCTCTGCTACCCTAGTTACCCCTCGGCTACCCTGTTCTTTTGCTAGCCCCACTTTTGTTGTGGCTTCCCCTGCTGGCTTGGCCCAGTACCTTTTGTTTTTTGCCTTGTTTTGTCCCCTGCCACTCTGTTCTGTATTTTTGGGTCGCCGGGTGGCTCCCGTTGAGGGGGGGGTACTGTGAGGTTTTGTCCGCTGCTCACCTACTCTCTCTGTTCCTTTAAGCCTACTGTTAAGGAATTCCCTTCTCACTCACCTCACTAGCCCCCACCCTCGCGTTCGTTACTCTCGTTTGCTCTCAGCGGCCACACCTTGGACTACCTGTCATTGTGTGTTTGATTGGTCTTGTGCCGAACACACACTTTAGTTTCAAGTATCAATTACCTTCACGCACCTGTGGTGCATTCTAATTAGTTCCCCTGTGGGCTTTAAGTACCTGGCTCTTCCCCTCTGTTCCTCGTTGGGTCGTGCCGTAACATGCCGTTTCATTCGGTATCATATTCTCTATCACCAGGACTCCTTCGGGAGGTCCTCTGTCTGTTTATGCTGTTTTCATCTCCGGCGTGACATGTGCTCCAGCCTTCGCCTCCTGTCGCCGTTGCCTGAGGGAGATACTGGACTGCGCTCCCTAGTCTTCCACGGGAGGTATCCCAGTGATCCACTTCAGACCTCCGCGCAGCAGGCGTCCTGACGCACATCCAGACCTCCGCGCAGCAGACGCCCAGACGACCATCCAGACCTCCACGCAGCAGATGCGTACCGGCGCGTACTCAAAGCAGTCGCGCACCACTCTGACCTCCGCTTGGACAACCGGTTCCCCGTGGCGACGCGCTCGCCCCGTTCTGTTCCAACGCTCTTTACGCACAGCGCCTGGGTGAGTTTTTATGACTGTCTGTTATCCTATTCCGTTTTTCGTGTGTTTATTTAACACTGAAGATTTCCTGCTTTTTATCAGACAGTCACTCACCCAGCGCTTAGCCCTTTTTTGGATTGTTTTCATTGGGATAATATTTTGGCCTTACATCGCCTCACTGTGTGTTTTCACACCGAAGATATTTATCACGTGGTTTTGTGTTTGGGACGTTGACTCACTGTGTGTTTACACACCGAAGATTCTCTCACTTGGATAACTCTGTTTTTGGTTACAAGTCACCTCTCCTGTCACCTGCTCTGTTCCAACTGCACTGAGTTAACCCACTCCCTCTCTCCCTCTCGGTTCCGTTTACCCACCTCGGGATTCTGCCGAGAAGTCTGCAGAGCGGCTCTGATGTTCCCACCTGCTTCCCCAGACTACCATCCCGGGAGAGGCTGCAGAGCAGCAACTTCATTAATGCTTTTTCCTAGGCCTTACCCTGTTTTCTCTGTCCCAGTATGCAGCTCCAGCCCTCGCCCTGTTCCAAGGCCTTACCCTGTTTTTCCCTAGTCCTCCTAGTCCTCCCTATCTAGTCCTCCCAGTCCTCCCTGTCCCCAGCCCGCCTCCGCGGGCCTCCGTCCCTGTCTCCCCTCTCTAGTCCTCCTAGTCCTCCCTGTCCAGTTCCTCCTAGTTCCTCCCTGTTCCTGCCTTGTCCCTTGCCCCTGCCCTGTTTCCTTTAGCCTTCCCTTAGCCTTCCCCTTAGCCAGCTCGCCTCTTAAAGGCACTGTACCTTCCCTTCTTGTTATCCAGTATTTGTGTTCTCCCTTAAAGGGACAGTGCCGTTTTTCTTTCTCTTTCAATAAATGCCCGTTCTTGGCTTACTCTCATACCAGTCTTGTGTTGTGCGATTGGGGTCGGTTACAAACCATAACAGGTTCACCATGCCGAAGAAGCATAATCGTAACAAGTATCGATGTTCTTGCTCCTCATGCTATATCTTACCCGTCCCATTGTTGCTCTGTTTGTCCTGTCCTGACGTCTGCCTGTCTCCATGTCCAGACCCCCGGCCTGATTCCTGCCTGATTGAAATCGAAAACTACTCAATAGTCAGGAGGGATAGGAATCAATATGGAGGTGGCGTCTGTGTGTATACACAAAGATACCAAATTCATCAACCGTACTGACATTAACCATTGATTGATTGATTGATTGATTGAAAACTTTATTAACAGATTGCAGAATGGGTACAGTACAGCTCAATACATACAATTGTTAAGGGGATGCAGACCAGAGAAAGACTTTCGTCTTGTTTACATCAGGGTCCCCCATTTTCAATTCATCGTAACAAATATGACATACATGACATACAGATAGACAGTAGACCATGACGAAATTGAAACTGTTTGGATTGAAATCTTATTCGATAGGGCAAAACCAGTACTAGTAGGCACAATCTATAGACCGCCAGAACAGAGTGGCTTCTATGACACACTTGATGGGTGTTTAGCTGGGGTGGAGGGTGGAGAAAGAATTCTTATTGGGGACTGAAACACGGATATGCTGCGTAAAGCAGCACCCGTCTTCAAGGCCTTCAGTAGGTTTTCTGATCTGCACGGTTTCAGCAAGCTAATCACCCAACCCACAAGGGTATGTGATTCGACACAAACCACCATTGACCTCATTTTGACCTCTGACAAGTCCATGATCTCCAATAAAGGGGTGATAGCATGCGGGTTAAGTGATCATTATATGAAACAGAAGGCCGGCTGTCACAAAACAGTCACATCTAGAGACCTCAAAACCTACTCTAGAGAGGCCTTTAACCAAGAACTGGAGAGCATGGACTGGTCAGATGAACTCAGTGGTACACAGGTTGAAGAAACATGGCTTGGATTCAAAACCAAATTCACAACAATACTCAACAACATGGTACCCCTAAGAACCACCAGGGTTAAAAATCGCGCTGAGCCATGGATGCACACTGAAATACTGGCCGCTATGAAAACCAGAGACAAAAAATGCTCTGAACTTCATAAAAGTCAGACAAAGCTTTCCAAAAGCTCAAACAGTGAACTCCAAGCCCACGTGGTTGAACAAAAAATTCAAAGAAACAGACTAAGAAATTACGTAAACACCATGATCAAAACAGCAAAAAAAATCATCAATGACAAAACTGAGGAAAACAAAAACAAACCACGTGAACTTTGGAAATTACTCAATAATCAACTAGGCTGCAGTAAAAAACTTAAAACCAGATTCTCGGGACTTCCGGTATGAGAGCAGACGGGTAACACACGTGCGATAGAGCTCCTGGTCAAATGAGTGAAAAAACGGATAAAAAAAGACCCGAAAAGTAATTAAAAAGGAAAATGCTCACGAGAAGTAAGGAAGAGACAACGATTGTGAAGGAAATGGAAATGGAGAACATACGAGAAGGAGAGAATTTGAAGAAACAGAATCCCCGAAGCGAAGCCGAGAAAAGCCAGGCGAAAGAAGGGGGAGGTACCGCTGAGGCAGACACGGGAATGCCAGGATGGGCCGTGATCATGCAGGCCGGGATACTGGAGAACATAACAGCGGCGATAAAACTGAACACGGACACGATAAGGAATGATATTGGGAAGCTACGGGAGGAATTGAAGAAGGAACAGGAGGACTTCAGAGGTGAAATGAATACAGAAATCAAAAGGGTGGAGGAGAAGATGGCGGAACAGGACAGAAACGTGACCGAGTTACAGACTAGGACGTCACACGCGGAGGAATGGAACACGGAGATACACGAGGTATTAACATGTGTGATTCAGAAACAAGAACAGATGGAGACAAAGATGTCGGACATGGAGGGGAGGTCACAGAGAAATAACATCAGAATATGGGGACTGAAAGAAGGAGTCGAAGGGGAATCGGTGACCCTATATGTGGAAAAGCTTATCAAAGAACAAATGAAGGAAACGGGACTGGAAAAAATGGAGATACAGAGGGCCCACAGGGCGTTGGCTCCGAGACCACAACCGGACAGACCTCCGAGGGCGGTGATTATTAACTTTCTGAGATTCGAGGTTAAGGAATTGGTACTCAGAACCGCGTGGACCAAGAAGATTGAAATCGAAGGGAAAAGACTATCATTTGATCACGACTACTCGACAGCGATAACACGCAGGTCCTACGCGGGACTGAAGAAAACCCTGAAAGAAAACGGAATGAGATTCCAGTCACCCATGACCTCGCTAAGGATTCACTGGGAGGAAGGGGCGGCGATGTACGCGACGGCACGAGAAGCGGAGCGAGAGATGAGACGGCGAGGGATGAGGATGTCGGAGGACGGAGAAGGAAGGTGGCGGGAGGAACAGACGCGGAGCCTACAGCAGAGATTGGAGGGAGCCCGCAGGTGGATCAGAGTGGGAGACCGAAACAGGAGGGAGGAGAGAGGAGGAGGCGGAGGTGAAACGTGACGGAGCGAGGACGGAGACGGATGAGGAGGCCAGACGGAGAGGAGGCGGGAGGAGGCGAACGGATGAGTACACGCACAAGAGATTGAAAAAACTATTCAAATAGAGACAAAGTATAGAAACTGAAATAACATATGCATAAGCACACATTCCCAGGTAGAGGCAGGATATAGAAATGAACGTAACGTATACATGGACACATAATACACAAGCTGATGGAGGAAATAAATGGAAATATAACTAGGTTTGATAGGCGAGACACAGAACATACTGAAACGGATACATAGACACATGCTGTGAGTAACACAGTTGGGAGGGATTAAGGGGATAAATGGACATCACAATAGAGGAGAGGAAAAGAAAATAATAAGAGGTACACGGGAGACACCGCACACGGATATGGGAGGAAGGAGGGACAATGAAACATATGAGTCACATTGAGAGGGACCAAGAAAAGAGGGTCTTTGATCAAAAGGAAGGACAGAGCGCTTTTGACCAGGAGCTCGAAAGCAAAAAAAAAAAAACAGTAAGAAAGCTGGACAAATATGACGAGCGATTGGGGGCAAGGGTTTCAAACCCCCAAGCCGTCAGGAGGGGGCCCCTCGTTAGGAGGGCAATTACCCCTCACCCACCAGCAGGGGACAGGGGGGGACACAGGGACCCCCCGAACGCCTTGGGAGCACTTTATGTAAAGTTTATGTTTTTTATTTATGTTAATCACTATATGTATTCGGTGAAGAGAGCGGAGGCTCCAACCGGAGGGGGGAATGAGTGTGACATGGGGGGGACTGACAGACGAAAGAAGAAGAAAGATGACAAGGGTTAAAGGTATAAAAATGATGTCGTTAAACGTTAATGGAATGAATAATGCGATAAAAAGGGGCAAAGTGATGTTGAAATGTAAAAAAAGTGAGATGGAAGTGATTTTTCTGCAGGAGACACATTTGGTAGCACAGGGACATGAGAAACTGAAGAGATTTGGATATGAAAATGCATACTATAGTTCCTTTGAACAAAACCCGAGGAGAGGAGTAATCACGTTAATCAAAAACACAGTCAAATTTGAATTGATCAAGGAAGTAAGAGACAAGGAGGGAAGGTTTGTTCTGGTGAAGGGGAAAATGGAGGGCCAAATGGTTACGTTAGTAAATGTTTATGCACCCCCAGAGAGTGAGAGGGATTTATATGAGACCATTTTTGACATGATAGTGTTGGAACTAGAAGGGATATTGATATGTACGGGAGATTTTAACGTAGTACTGAATCACGACCTAGACACCACGAGTACTAGAAAAGGACGGGCGCCCATCAGTAGATATATGAATATTCAGATGACGGAAATGGGAATTACAGACGTTTGGAGGGAGATGCACGCCATGGACAGGGAATACACACATTACTCACACCCACACGTGACATATGTGAGAATAGACTACTTTTTGATGACGACGGGGGACAGTTACAGGGCACGGGAGAGCAGTATAGGAGTAGCGGACATATCGGATCACAGTGCCATATATCTGACAGTAGATCTAGAAGGGAGACGGAGGAACACGATTTGGAGACTAAATGTAGGAATATTAAATAACAAAGGGGTGGTGAGTCAGATCAAGGAGGAGATAGCCAGATATAAGGAAGAAAATGACAACGGGGCGGTAGACCCGAACATTCTATGGGACACACTGAAGGTAGTGATAAGGGGGAAATTGATGGAAAAAACAGCAATGCTGAAGAAGGCCAGAACGGAGACATATCACAATCTGATAGGGAAGCTGAAGAAGCTAGAGGGGAGACACCAGATATCAAAAGAACAGGAAACGCTCAGAGAAATCAAAGAAGTAAAGGCCAGGATAAATAGGGAATTATTGACGGAAATAGAAAAGAAAGCGAGGTTCATGAAACAAACGTACTATGAAGGGGGACCAAAAGCGACCAGACTGTTGGCTAGGAGAATTAGAACGCAACAGAAGTTGAACACGATACACACAATAAGGGATACAAAGACTAATGAAATATTGAGGGACCCAGCTGAAATAGAGAGGACATTTAGAGAATACTATGAGAAATTATACACACAGCCAAAAGCAGCGGGAGAAGAGGAAATAGAAACATATCTGGAGAAGCTAGAGTTACCATCGATAGGGAAAGAACAGAATGAAGAATTAAATAAAATAATTACGGAACAAGAACTGGAAGATGCAATTAGTAGAGCTAAAAACAACAAGTCTCCGGGGAGCGACGGATTCCCATCGGAATTCTACAAGACATTTAGAACTGAATTAGCACCCATGTTAGGGGCGGCGTTCAGACACACGATGGAAGAGGGGAAAATGCCCCCCTCGTGGAAGGAAGCCATAATCACCACGATACCGAAGGAAGGGAAGGATAGGGAATTATGTAGTAGTTTCAGACCTGTGTCCATACTCAACGTAGATTACAAGATGTATACATCGATAATATCAAAAAGATTTGAGACGTTTATGCCAGACATTATAGATGAAGATCAAACTGGATTTATTAAAGGGAGACAGACACAGGACAACGTGAGAAAGACATTACACATAGTAGAGGAGATACAAAAACAAGGGGGTAGCGCGGTACTGATTAGCCTAGATGCAGAAAAAGCGTTCGACAGTGTGAGCTGGACATTTTTATATAAAACATTGATGAGGTTCGGACTGAACGAGAGGGCGATGAAGATGATCAAGGCACTATATCAAGAACCGACAGCGAGGGTTAAGGTGAATGGCAGCTTGACGGATAGAATCAGATTAGAGAGGGCTACCAGACAGGGATGTTGTCTCTCACCGACGCTCTTCGCCGTTTTCATAGAACCACTGGCACAACTGATCAGACAGACCGAGGACATCAAGGGAGTAAGGATAAAGGGAACGGAATATAAACTAGGCCTATTTGCAGACGACGTGATAGTATACATGATGCAACCAGAAAAGAGCTTCCCGGCACTGATGGATCTACTGAAGGAATATGGCCACTACTCAGGATACAAACTAAACGTGACAAAGACACAGACCTTAGCATGGAACTATTCTCCAACGACGGAAATTAGAGAACAGTATGGGATAAGATGGGACATGGACAAGATTAAATACTTAGGGGTGAACATCACGAGAGGGGTGGAGAAACTGTTTGAGGCGAATTATACACAGATAAATCAGAACATAAAGAGAGACCTAGAGAGATGGACAGTAATGCCCTTGGACTTCAATTCAAGAATAGAGGTCATTAAAATGAACATACTATCAAGGTTACTGTACCTATTCCAGTCACTACCGATACAAATACCACAGAATCAATTCAGGGAGTGGGACAGACTGATATCGAGGTTCATATGGGCGGGGAGAAGACCACGGGTCAGATATAAAACACTACAACTACCAAAGGAAGAGGGAGGGATGGCAGTACCCAGCCTACAAGATTATTACTATGCAGCACAACTGAGAGCAGTGACGTGCTGGTGTAACGACAGATATGAGGCAAGATGGAAAGACATTGAAAAAGAAGGGGAGGGATACAAGGTACAAGCTCTGGTGGGGGATAGGGAACTATTTAAAGAAAAAGAGGGACTATTAGATCCAATCACCAAATGCACCTTGACCATATGGAACAGAGTAGTAAAAACACACAAATTGGAGAAGCAGTCAGGGGTCCTGAGATGGGTAGCACATGACAAGAGATTCAAACCAGGGAGGTTAGACCATGGATTCAGAAGGTGGGAGAGGGGGGGGCAACAGCAATATGCAAAATGATAGAGAAGGGAGAAATGCAGACACTACAAAAATTAAAGGAGAAATTTGGACTAGAAAACAGGGACCACTTCAGATATCTACAGGTTAGAGACTACTACAACAAAGAAATAAGGGGGGCCAAAGACGAGGAACAGAATGGAATAATAAAGATGATAGTATGGGCATACGAAGGGGGGCAAGGAAGAGTAATATCAGCAATATACCGGGCTATAATGACCAGCAAGGGACACACGACCGATTATATAAGGGAGAAATGGGAGAGAGAACTAGAGATAGGAATAACAGGGAAGGAATGGGGGAACATATGTGAGGTACAACATTCAACAACAGGATCGAGAATATGGAAAGAATTTGGATGGAAAAACATAATCAGATTCTTTATAACCCCAGAGCTGAAGGGAAAATATGCACCAACACAAAAAGCATGCTGGAGGATGTGTGGGAAGGAGGGGGCAAATCACACGCACATATTCTGGGGATGTCAGAAGCTGAAGGGGTATTGGGAGGAGATAGGGGAAGCAATGATCAGAATATTAGGATACGGGCTACCACAAACAGGACTGGTGCTTTACTTAGGAGACCTGACACACGAGGGAATACAAGGGGGGGACAAATATTTAATAAAGATAATGTTGATAGCGGCCAGAAAAGCAATAACGAGACTGTGGTACAAGGAAGACCCACCGACAATAGCAAAATGGGTAGGAATAGTGGAAGAAATACAGGATATGGAAAGGATAACACACATGCTGAGGTTACAGGAAGAGAAATTTGGGGAAAGTGGGAGGATTATAAAAGGAACGAGAACGACATCACAGAGGAAGAACCAAATGCAACACAAGAGAGCGAAGGGTAAAGGAGGAAAGATGTTCAAGCAGGGTCTATGAACCCATGTCACACACCTGGGCCCCGTTCCCCGTACCTGGTTCAACTAAGTCGATCAAGATGTCATTATCCAGATTCAGTTAACCCGATGTTTGAAGCCGGGATTTTCCTGTTCCTCGAAGGTGGATTCAGTCTCGTTAACTCAAGCCAGACTTGAGACCCAGGATAAATGCGCGCGGCCGCTCCAGTTGAAAAGCCAGCACGTATCGAGAGCAGAGATCCTGATTCTCTAGCGGCATTGATTGATTAATTGATTTAAAACTTTATTAACATATTGCAGTACGGCTCAATCGCCTCGCCGACAAGTTAAATGCGTTATCTATAGGCTAATTTTAAGTCCCTCATTACCTCAATCAATCAGATTATATTTCTTTAAACTTGCCTGCTGGATTGAATAATCAAATGAGATCTTGCTAGCGAAAATAATTAGTTAAACTGTTATACAGGATAACGATACGGCTCTCTTCCCATTGATTGATGTATGGTCGATCTTTTACTTATCTCCACTGTGGTGTAACGGGTTCTTCTTTTTTTTTTTTTTTTTTTTTTTTTATTAATAGTTTGAAACACAAAACAGCTCAACATAAATACAGTACCATACAGACAAAACTAAACTCACAAACAATACAATACAGTACAATACAGACAAAACAAAACTCACAAACGGTACAATACAGACAAAACATACTAACAAAATGGGGGGGGGTGGGGGGGGTGCAGATCAAACACTCCTGCTTTCAGTCATAAGTATTCTCCAAATATGTCCTTATATAGATCCAGGGACCGTCCTCTCCATGGTCATGTTCAGTGAGCGTTGAGGCTGCTCGTTCCATTGTCAATAGGTCCATGAAATCCCTCATCCAGGTGTCCATACAGAAACAATTTGGCTTTTGGATCTTCCAGTTCATCATGATAGTACGCTTAACTGACATATGTGCTAGTGTAATGATGCGTTGCGTAAGTGCTGATTGTATACCAACTACCCCTATGCCCAAGAGGCAGACTTTTGGACATAAGGGTATCTTAACACTGAGAATAGAGGATAGTCTTAAAATGACCTTGTGCCAAAAACTCTTCACTGTGGGGCAATGCCACAACATGTGGATGAGTGTTCCTACCTCCCCACATCCATGCCAGCACAAATCTGAGATGGCTTGATCCATTTTTTTGATTTTACATGGTGTAATATAAGCTCGATGAACTACCTTTAATTGTATCATTTTATATCTTACACATTTTGATGATGTTGTTGTATTTTTTAAAACCGTCTCCCATTGTGGAGCAGTCAAGGAGACCTTCAAATCCCTCTCCCACTGCTGTTTAATGGAGGCCAGGCCATCTGATGAGCTAAGTGAGAGTAACCTATAGATCTTAGATACTGACCTCCTTTCTGAAGCGATCCTTCTTAGTTTGTCATCCAAATCCTTATGTATCCCCATATCTCTATTTTTCATGGATACTGATCTTCTTCTTTTGACTTTCACGCAGACGACCGGGGTTCGAAACCTAGTCTTCCCCTTCTTTTTGCGATGTAGGAATAATTCAATTTGGTGCACGTTGAGAGCTATATAAAGAATGACATCCTCAATGCATGTAGATTTATAATATTTTAACTTAAAATTAGGCTACTTTGGCGTATAATCATTAATATTATATTCCAAAAAATTATATTAGAAACACGGGGTTTCGAACACCGGTCGCTGGGTTGGCAGGATTGAGCACTACCGCTGCGCCACTGTGCCAGATGGGATAAATTTATTGTTTATACATTAATGAACGAGAGACCCGTGTTTAGAATATCCCCGTACCTGGAAAGTTATCCGGCTAACTCAGTTATCCAGGTACGGGGAACGGGGCCCTGTACTTTAGTTAATATTTTCTATTTTGTTTTTGGGATATTACAAGTGCTGAATGCTTTTATACCTTATTATTTATGTCTGTTTAACGGTGTGATATTAAATATTCAGGGATGAGGTGGTTTGTGTATGGGTGAACCAAAAGGCAAAGTGAAAGTTAATAAACAAGAGAAAAAAAAGAAAGGACGAAGGAGAAGGGAAGAAAGAAGCTCAAGGAGGGTCTCTGCACCCAGATCACACATACAAACCTTAGTCAGCATTTATCGTCTTTGAGTAGGAATTACCTGTTTATGCCTGTTTAAGGGAGATACACAATCAACCTTTATATCAAATACCTAGAAAACAACAGTAGGGGAACCAGACAACTAACCATGTGATACCCATGTAAATATTTATGTGCACTGTTTTTTCTTTTTGTTTTTATTGTGATGCTAGTTTCTTCATTTTTTATTATTTATTTTTTGTAAGTGCTGTCTGTCTAAATAACTGTTAATAAAAAATTTAAGTTAAAAAAAAAAAAAAAAAAAACAGATTCTCAAACATAAACATAAAGACGGACAACACGCTCATTACAGACAAGCTGGATGTAGCCAATTACTTTTTTTTTATCTACTTTTTTCTCCCATTTTCTATTTTTCTCCCATCCCAATTTCGTATCGTCCAATTCTACCCTCCCCTGTCTCGAACGCTGTTAGGCCATGCCTCCCACAAGCCGGCTGCAATGTGGACGAAGCCTTACATCACGTGTCCCCTCCGGTACTCGAGGAAGCAGCCGTCGCATCTTTTCACCTGCACAGCGCAATCTCTCAGCGGCGGGGGTCTGCGTGGGAGGGACACGCCGCCCCCGTCGCTTCCTGATTCTGCTGCGCAGGCGCACCAACCGACCTGTAGGAGTCGCTGTCCACAACGTCCGATCCCCACCCATCAGCTTTCCCACCCCTAACACTGCCTATTGTGTTAGTATGAACAACCAGCCGGGCTGATAGCAATGCGGAGAGCTGGGCTCGAACCCAGCGTCTCCTGCATTGGTGGCGAGCGCCTTGCCCACTACACCACCTAGCCGCCCGGATGTAGCCAATTACTTAAACATCTTCTTCACAAACATAGCCACAACACTGGTAAACAAACTACCCTCCCACTCAGGGCATTATGGGGTAGAACACATAGTAGCATACTACAAAAACCTAGGGGTCCGCAAAGACGACTTCAAACTAGAAATGGTAACAACCGATGAGGTACTAAAAGAATTGAGCGCCCTCCAACCTAACAAGGCCACTGGCCATGACAACATCCCCTCCAAATTCCTCAGAGACTCAGCAGCCGCCATCACCCCAGTCATCACACACATAATAAACCTCTCCATAAAACAGGGACACGTCCCCAAGGACTTCAAAATTGCGAGAGGGACCCCTCTGCACAAAAAGGGCAGCAAATTAGACCCAGGCAACTACCGCCCTGTTTCTATTCTTACCTCCATCTCGAAAGTCATGGAGAAAATAGTCTACGAACAGGTCGAAAAGTACCTGGCGGAAAAACATCTAATCTACGAATTCCAATCGGGCTTCAGAACGTCCCACTCCACTGACCCATGCCTTCTCTATTTGAACGACCACATCAAACAAGAGGTGGACGCGGGCAAATACTGCGGCATGGTCATGCTGGACCTACAAAAGGCCTTCGATACTGTCAATCACTCCATTCTGATTGACAAGCTAAAAGCAATTGGTTTTGATAGTTTATCAGTGAGCTGGATGCAATCCCACCTCACCCCTGCCCACTTTGACAACCTAGGATGGCTTAGTTAGAGTACACGACAGAGTACAGCAACTTGCAATGGGCCTGGTCTACAAGATACACTATACGACTAAGGTACCCATGTACATGTCAAAATACTTCCCAAAGGTCAGTGAATACCACGACCACAACACCAGAGGAAGCTCAACAAATCATGTTAAACCCAGATTCGGCTCAAACAAGGGACTAAACACGTTTCGCAATTATGCCACATCAATGTGGAACGCCCTACCCAAAGCTGTAAAGGAATGTGAATCCCTACCCACATTCAAAACCGATCTTAAAGAGCACCTACGGGAGGCTGCAATTCGAAACTGGCCACCGTAAATGTCCAAACCCCCCACCCCCTCCTAATAGATAGTCTCCTCCCCACCGCATGTATATAATCACTCCCCACCGTATGTATATTTCTCTCCCACCCACCCACCCCCTCCAAATGTACAGTCTCCTCCCCACCGTATGTATATTTCTCTCCCACCCACCCACCCCCTCCTAATGTACAGTCCCCTCCCCATCATATGTATATACTCTGTCAGGATCTATGGGTAACAGTACTGTATATTTGAATACCGTTTATGTCACAAATGTATCAGTACTAAATACCTATATGTCCCTATGCCATAAATGTAATGTATGTTGTGTATGTCATAAATGTCAATATGAATTGAAAATGGGGGACCCTGATGTAAACAAGACAAACGTCTTTCTCTGGTCTGCATCCCCTTAACAATTGTGTGTATTGAGCCGTACTGTATTGTACCCATTCTGCAATCTGTTAAATAAAGTTTTCATTCATTCATTCATTCATTCATTCATTCATTCATTCATTCATTCATTCATTCATTCATTCATGTCCAATCCTGCCCTACCTGTTGTGTCGACTACCTCCTTCCTACTCTGCCTCATGTGTCTTCTCATGGAAAACCTGCCTGTCGTGTCCCCACCTGGAAACCCTGTCTGGTCCTTACTCCACCTCAACCTGAACTACCCCCCCCCCCCCCCCCCCCCCGGTCCTCTATAAATATAATAATAATAATAATAATAATAATAATAATAATAATAATAATAATAATAATAATAATAATAATAATAATAATAATAAATAATAATAATAAAATAATAATAATAATAATAATAATAATAATAATACATCTATTTATATATAGAGCTTTTCCAGGTGCTCAAAGACACTTTACATGGGTAGAAGAAACAAAACTATGACAAAAAAAAAAAAAAAAACATGACAAAATAAAATAAAACCGACAGAATTACAGGTCAAAAGCAAGATTGAAAAGTGGGTTTTGAGGGTGGATTTAAAAGACGTCAGGGTGTTTGCATCACAGATATGGCTGGGGAGGGCATTCCAAAGGGAGGGGGCAGCAGCAGCAAAGGCCCTGTCACCCCAGGTCCGGAGCTTGGTCGTGGGAGGTGTTAGGAGATTGGCATCAGCAGACCTAAGGCGATGGGTGGGCGTGTGATGGTGGAGGAGGTCAGACAGGTAGGGAGGGGCAAGTTGTTGAGGGCTTTAAATGTGATGAGAAGTATTTTAAATTGTATCCTGTATTTGATCGGAAGTCAATGGAGGTCGTGGAGGACAGGGGTGATGTGATCAGAGCGATGGGTGGAGGTGAGCATGCGGGCAGCAGAGTTTTGGACATATTGGAGTTGATTGAGGATAGTGTTTGGTGAGCCGTAGAGGATGCTGTTACAGTAATCCATCTTGATGAAATTAATGCATGAACCAGTGTTTCAGCAGTGGAGAGTGATATGGAGGGGCGGAGACAAGCAATGTTCCGGAGGTGGTAGAAAGCCGTTTTTGTTATGTGGTTCACATGGGGAGGAAAGAAAGGGTGGAGTCCAGGATGATGCCAAGGTTACAGACGTGAGTGGAGGGGGTGACAATGGAACCATCAATATTTAATTAAACACCCTTGGAACCGGTTCTGTAGTCTCTCTGCGTCTGCGCTAAAGTCTACCAGTTGGACCTTAACACTTTGTTTGTGTGTTGATGTACCTGCAGGACCCCAAGAGGAGGACACGCCCCGTGATGGTCTTGATGAGGACCTAGATGCTACCTGCCGGTTTAACAGGCAAGTGTATATCCGACTATGATGAGTATTCGAATCGCCTATCGCAGTACTGCGCCATGCTGTCCCTTCTTCCCTGCTTAGATGGAGTCCATGAAGTCCCGGTGGGAGCGGGGGAGCCGTCCTGTGGGGATGGTGATGTTGTGCAGAGGACAGTGACAGCAGGTGAGTGCGGGGCCACCAGGGGGGATAACCTAATGACCGTCATACAGTCTACACATGTGCTCCCTCTTTCTTACGCAGCTGGGGTGTGCCGCTGGAGGGAGCAAGAGATGGATTGGCTGGCTGGCGAGGAGGGGCGGTGCCCAGAAGGACGGGCGCTGTTGAAAGGAGGATCGATGTTTGACAGTAAACAGAACAGAGTCGCAGGGACGACACGAGGAACTGCGGAGATACGAGGACACGCTACCCTTCTCTCATACCTTTTGCCACGGAAGACGCTTACTGCTCAACCTGCTGTGTTCACTTTCTCTCTGGGGAACGAGTGGAGCCGAAACCAAGAGCGAGACATTGTAGCCACGCTACACGCCGTGAGTAAATACCCAGTATCGATATATCTGCGCCAGTGGCGGCTGCTACATTCTTTCCATGGGGGGGGCGCTATACCAAACATTTTGCA